>NW_012121820.1:17168617-17172253 GCF_000951035.1 Colobus angolensis palliatus
GTTTCACCGTGTTAGCCAGGATGGTCTCGATCTCCTGACCTCGTGATCCTCCCGTCTCGGCCTCCCAAAGTGCTGGGATTACAGGCTTGCGCCACCGCACCTGGCCTAGAACCTTAATCTTGAACTTTGCAGCCTTCAGAACCGTGAGAAAATAAATTTCTGTTCTTTTAAGCCATCAAGTCTATGTGATTTTGTTATGACAGCCCGAGTAGACTAAGACACGAAGCAGTGTCTCACTTCCTAACATCTATCCGCTCCTCTTTGATAGGCCTATGCTGTTCCTACCCACCTCCCACATTCCACCTTACTCCTCTCTCTCCCTGAGATGTAAGTGCTCCTGTGCCATCACTATTCATGAGGACTCTCTCGGCTCTTGCCAAGCAGGTAGATAGGCAAGAGGCCCTCTTTAGATCATGGCACTTCCAAACAAAGACTTCTGTCCCATTAGCCTCCCTCTCCCCCTCGCAGTACGTGAATGCTTCTGTCTGCCCAGCAGGTGGGTGGTTTTGTGTATGTGGTAAACGGTATAATGATAATAATGCCTCTCATCCATTACTTCATTTGAACCTCCCAATAGCTTGATGAGGAAGAGAACACAGATAAATTTATTCCCACATTGCTAGTGAGTTAACGAAGGCTAGAAAAGGTGAAGTAGCTTACTCCTATTGAGTATCAAAGAATGCCTGCTGTATGGCAGGATTTCTCACTGTTGATGTTTTGGATTGGATCATTGTTTGTTGTGGAACACTGCTCTGTGCATTGTAGAATGTTTAGCAGCATCTTTGGCCTCTACCCACTAGATGCTAATAGCACTCCCCAGTGGTGACAACCAAAATGTCTCCAGACATTGCCAGATGTCCCTGGGAAGCAAAATTGCCTTGGTTGAGAACCACTGGTGTAGAGGAAAAACCTCCAGATTTGCATAGAAGTAGATGGCTTGAGGGTTTTATTGTTGTTGTTTTTGCCTGTCCTGCTATGATTTATTTATTATCTTTTATGTGCCACGTGCTTTACATACATTCTCTCTAATTCTCAGAATATCCCTTTGAGATAGATAGTAGCATTCCTACTTCACAGATTAAAAATCCAAATGAAATGCTGGTTTGCCTAGTAAAGAAGTGGCAAAGCCAGACGGAAAGCAAAGTCTTTCCTACTCTTAAAACCTGAGCCGTTTCCACTGTGTTAATCCTATAGATGTTTTGGCATCACCTTTGTGGCTTGCCCTGTCTCTTTAAGGAGAAGCCTAAAAATGTGCAGTATTTCACCTTATCCTTCTGTCCATTATCCTTATAAATATACTTTTTGCTGAAGACATTGCTGCATCCTCCAGGCTTCAGGAAGCTAAAGGAAGACTAGAAGCAACGTTTTACCATGAAATTTGTCCTGAGATGACTGTAAGGAGGCATTCCCAATATAGCTTTGAGCAAGGCTTATGTTAACTTGTCTCATGTCGTTTGTTGGTGCTTTTCCCATTTTATTTTAGTATGCCTGTAATTTTGTCTATGGCTCAGAATTGTCAAGAGGTGGATAATTTTGCCATACTTGTTTTGGCTCCAGTGATGAAAAGAAGCAACCACCAGTACTTTGTTTTGCGGGGCAGAAATTCCATGGGCATATGAAATGATTTTTAAAATAGCATTTAACTATTTTCAGAGCACTTTCACAAATAATATCTTATTTTAATCTTCCAGTCTCTTGTAAGTAGTTGAAGATATTTTAACTCCATTTTACAGATGACACTGAGAGGTTATGTGACTTGTTCAGAGCTAGTGTCTGTTAAGTTGGTGGAGCCAGGATAGAAGCTACGTCTTTTGACTTTGACCTGGACCTGGGGGTCTAGGGTTCTTCCCACCATCTACTGCCTCTTGTACCTGGTTGCTCCAGTCTCCTCACCCAAAAGACCTTGTAATAAACAGGAGAGTAGACTGTTTTGCTTCATTTTCCCTGCCTTCCTCTACCTACTATTGGTTCAGATACTACCGAACCCTGTGAAAGCAAAAGGTGAGGCTTGAGAAAACAAGTAGAAGGCCACACTTAGCTTCTGAAGAATTGAGGAAATAGCAGAAGGGGGAATAAATGTTTAGTAGAGAGAACAGAAATAAGTTATGTACTTTGTTTTGGTTGTTACAGTAGAAAGTGAGGTAAATCTTTTTTTGTTTTGTTTTGTTTTCTGAGATGGAGTCTCGCTCTGTTGCCCAGGCTGGAGTGCAGTGGCATGATCTCGGCTCACTGCAACCTCTGCCTCCTGGATTCAAGTGATTCTCCTGCCTCAGCCGCCCAAGTAGCTGGGATTATAGACACCTGCCACCATGTCCAGCTAGTTTTTGTATTTTTGGTAGAGACGGAGTTTCGCCATGTTGGCCAGGCTGGTCTTGAACTCCTGACCTCAAGTGATCCGCCCGCCTTAGCCTCCCAAAGTGGTGGGATTACAGGCATGAGCCACTGCACCCACCTGAAAGTGGGGTAAATTTTACTGCAATTTAAGTTTTCCTTTTCTACTAATCACAACATGTAAGCAGAGGAGGGAGAAGGATGTTAGAACTAGAGGAGGGAGAACCCTGGGAACAACATTTTGTAACCTCCAGGACAACAGAGATAGCCAAAGCATTTGTGCTAAGGGCTTGCTCTGTTGCCCAGGCTGGAGTGCAGTGGCACAATCATGGCTTATTGCAGCCTTCCGGGCTCAAGCAATCCTCCTGCCTCTGCCTCCTGAGTAGCTCTTGCCACCATGCCTGGCTAAGTTTTGTATTTTTTTAGAGACCGAGTTTTGCCATGTTGAAACTCCTGGGCTCAAGCCATCCACCCATCTTGGCCTCCCAAAGTGCTAGGATTACAGGCATGAGCCACTGCCTTTTTTTTTTTTTTTTTTTTTTGAGACAGGGTTTCTGTCATCCAAGTTGGAGTACAGTGGCATGGCCATGGCTTACTGCAGTCTCTACCACCTGGGTTCAAGCAGTTTTCCCACCTTAGCCTCCTAAGTAGGTGGGACCACAGGTGTGCGCCACCATGCCTGGCCAATTTTTAAATTATTTGTAGAAAAGAGGTCTCGTTATGTTGCCCAGGCTGGTCTCAAACTCCTGGGCTCAAGCAATCCTCCTGCCTCAGCCTTCCAAAGTGCTGGTATTATAGGCATGAGCCACTGCACCCAGCTCTAAGGTTGTTTAAGAAAAGAAAAAAAAAAAAAAAAACGAGGGGGAGAGAGAAAAGAAAAAGCAGCTGTAATTAAAAATAGATTTATTGACATTTTCATCAAAGAATATTCATGAAGTGCTACATCTAGTGTGGACTAGAGAGTGGGTGTCCCTTAATGTACTAAGACATGAGTGTTACATCTGTTGTCATCTGTTGCTGTAGATGGGACTGCAGCAGGAAATGGGTTCCCAAGCAAATTGCCATGCCACCATTACAGACTAGATGACCCTCAGCCAGTTACAGGAGGCAATAGGTGATCCACGTCTTAGCCACACCTTAGCAGAGTGCCCATGGGATTTTTAGAGTGGAAATTCTACTTTTTCAGCAATCTACAGTGGATTATCTGATTGTAGATAGTTTTATCTAAGTATCCAACATGAAGTCTGTTTCTTAGTATATTTTGAAGGTAATGATTGCTATAGATACTTAAATATATATATATAT
>NW_012121820.1:17172729-17174109 GCF_000951035.1 Colobus angolensis palliatus
AAAAAAAAAAAAGAAAATGATTTGCTGATAATTTTTTTTTTGAGTTGAAGTCTCACTCTGTCACCCAGGCTGGAGTGCAATGATGTGATCTTGGTTCACTGCAACCTCTGCCTCCCAGGTTCAACCAATTCCTCTGCCTCAGCCTCCCGAGTAGTTGGGATTATAGGCGCCTGCCACCACACCCTGCTAATTTTTGTATTTTTAGGTAGAGATGAGGTTTCACCGTATTAGCCAGGCTGGTCTCTTTACCAGGCTGGTCTCGAACTCCTGATCTCGTGATCCACCTGCCTCAGCCTCCCAAAGTGCTGGGATTACAGGCGTGAGCCACCACGCATGGCCCTGCTGATGATTTTAATACACTGATTTATTATACTAATTGATTATATTAATCTTTATTATTAAAGAAAAACGGAGTATTTTCTGAGCTTATCTAACTCTTTGCTTGTACAATCCCTCATCTTTGTTTCCACTTTTTGCTGAGAAGGATTATCTTTTTTGTGTATGGCTTTTTAATACAAACAGTCATATTTTATTCTCTTTAACAGTTTTTTTTGTTTTGTTTTGTTTTTTGAATCAGCTTATTTCTAAAACCTTTTACTATTGCAACAACTCACTTTCTCCACTTTAGTCCCTAGCATGTCAATTACATGTAACCTTTCCTCTTTGGTATTTGTTTCTTCCTCAAATCAAGTATCTCTATTTTGAGATGTTCATAAGCTCTACAAAATGATATTTGTTACACTCATTAAGTGTCAGGACCAGGAATACAGTGGTGAATCAGACACAGACCTTTCCTTTACATTCACAGAACAGGTAAATTCACCCGAAATCTCTTCCTATTGATAATTGGTCTAAGGTCTTATCTGTCTCGTCTTTCTTTACATTATGTCTGTTGCTTCTGTCTTTTGAAACTATGCCTTTTGACCAGATCTCATGTTAGGAAACGACATGTCTCTTCTCCCTAGCAATGACTTGGTTTTTGAAACATTTCTCCCTTTCACAGCCCCCTTTCTTTTTTTCATAATTCACTTTAATCATTGACCCGTTCTAGTTTGTTTTTGCTAATTCTCTAAGCTTGTGACTGTGAGGCTTACTTGCTTTAATTTACCTTTTGGGTTACTTTACTTACCTTCTACATATGGCCACTAGGCTCCATCAGAAAACACTCCTGTTAGCTGGCTTCTACTTTGACTGCAACTTTCAGTAATAATTAATGGCTTTCCTTGACTTTTTTCCTCTTCAAATTATTCTGTTGTTTTAATTTTTTTCCTTGAATCCCTTTCTGCTGCTTAAGTCTGCTTAGTGTAAGAATTTCTCGGCCGGGCGCGGTGGCTCAAGCCTGTAATCCCAGCACTTTGGGAGGCCGAGATGGGCGGATCA
>NW_012121820.1:17175372-17175698 GCF_000951035.1 Colobus angolensis palliatus
AAAAAAAAAAAAAGAAGTCTCTAGGGAAGGGCCCCAGAAGGTACTCAGCCTTTTAGAATGCCCCCAGTGACTAGTATTGAACTTTTAATGAGTACAGAGAATAAATAATATGGCCTCAGTTAACCACAGTTGAGTCAAGGACCGGCTAATGATCCCCATTCAGAAACTCTGGAGCCAATTATTGTCACATAGACCTAGTCATTCCCATTTTCCAGGGTGATTACTCATGAAGCTAGAAGCCTTTCTCTAAGAGGGTCTGGGATCTCTCTCAAAAAAAAAAGGTTGGGTTTGGTGGCTCACGCCTGTAATCCCAGTACTTTGGGAGA
>NW_012121820.1:17176399-17176972 GCF_000951035.1 Colobus angolensis palliatus
GTTTTTTGCTAGGTACTCAACAAATAAGACATAGCTTGAGGTTCTTGAGGGCATTGCCTTTCTGCTTTTGGCATGCTCCTTTGTGCTCATGTCAGGAACTGAGGGCTTTACAGAATGCCTCATGGTCGTGGTCACATCATTGTAAGAAAGGAGAATTCATGGATACAATGACAGCTGCTTTCCAAAGAGCTAATCAGAATTTGTGGCTCTATATTCTATGACTGAGATTTTAATTCAATCTAGAGTGATTTTTCCTAATCTTTCTAAATAATCGCTAAAGGAACCTCTGGGACTTCTGTTAGATTGAAGCCCTAATATGGTCTGTTTAGACATCATTATAAATCATTCCTCAAAAGGTGAGGTCAATCTTTAAATCTATTTATTTATTTTTTTTTTTTTTGAGATGGAGTCTCGCTCTGTTGCCCAGGCTGGAGTGCAGTGGCATGATCTCGGCTCACTGCAACCTCTGCCTCCTGGGTTCAAGTGATTCTCCTGCCTCAGCCGCCCAAGTAGCTGGGATTATAGACACCTGCCACCATGTCCAGCTAGTTTTTGTATTTTTGGTAGAGACGG
>NW_012121820.1:17177211-17183411 GCF_000951035.1 Colobus angolensis palliatus
TTTTTTTTTTTTTGAGACGGAGTCTCGCTCTGTAGCCCAGGCTGGAGTACAGTGGCGCTATCTCAGCTCACTGCAACCTCCGCTTCCTGGGTCCCGGTTCAAGCAATTCTCCTGCCTCAGCCTGCCAAGTAGCTGTGATTACAGGCACGTGCTACCATGCCCAGCTAATTTTTGTATTTTTAGTAGAAACAGGGTTTCACCATGTTGGCCAGACGGAACTTGAACTTCTGACCTCGTGATCTGTCTGCCTTGGCTTCCCAAAGTGCTGGGATTACAGGCATGAGCCAATATGCCCGGCCTAATTTTTGTGGTTTTAGTAGAGATGGAGTTTCACCATATTGGCCAATCTGGTCTTGAACTCCTGACCTTGTGATCTGCCCACCTCGACCTCCCAAAGTGTTGGGATTACAGGCGTGAGCCACCACGCTCAGCCCTTTAAATCTTATATTACAAAATACTAATTTTGGTATTTTTTCTAGGGTTTGCTAGACCCTTTTTTTCTAGTTTTCTAATTTCAGAAAGGGAAGTACATGCTCACTGTACATAATATGAAGAAAATTATAATCACCCATAAACTCTCTCTGCAGAAGCAGCTGCTGTTGTTAATTTTTTGTTTTTTATTTGTTTATTTATTTATGAGACAGGATCTCACTTTGCACCCAGGCTGGAGTGCAGTGGTGCGATCTCAGCTCACTGCAACCTCGACCTTCCAGGCTCAAGTGATGCTCCCACCTCAGCCCCTCAAGTAGATGGGACTATAAGCATGCACTACCACGCCTGGCTAATTTTTTTTGCATTTTTTTTGTAGAGATGGGATTTCGCCATATTGCCTATGCTGGTCTTGAACTCCTGACCTGAAGTGATCTGCCTACCTCAGCCTCCCAAAGTGATAGGATTATAGGCATGAGCCACTGTGCCTGGCCTTTTAGTCTTTTTAAATACATATTTTTAATGTAGCCAAGGTCAAACTGTAAAGAGTATTTTGTATCCTACTTTCTTTTCCCTCTTACTAACCATACGTATCTTAAGCTGGAATGCAGCAGAAGTTTTTTTTTAAACCCAAAATTTTAACAGAATTTCCTCAACATTTAATTTTTTAATATTGGCTTGTTTGTTTTATGAATCTGTATCAATCACCTGATTTATACCAGGCCCTGTGCTATATTTGGAGGAAGGTACAAGTTGAATCAGGAACCAGAAACTCACTGGCTGACCATTTATATCCTACAAAAACCGTCTATCCTAATCCATGAGAGGGCCCTTCCTTTTGCTTCTCATAGTCTGTCTGTAAATTAAGCACAATGATTTCTCTGAAGAAGTCCTCAGACATTTCTTAGGGCTAGTGGGAGCCATGGAACACTATGCTCCTTTTAATCAATAGTAACATTCCTTGGAAATGTGCTGCCCAGTCCCATCTGCACAGTATCTTAGTTGTCTTTCCATACTGTGACTGTATCAGACTTTTTGTGAATTCAGTTTCATGTTAGGAATAATACTTTACTGTCTCTACCATTCTCTTGCCCGTTCTCAGTGGCATCTACAGTCTCTATGACTGGTAATCTGTTGTGACTTTACTGCCACTTTTAGAAAGTCAAGGGCTGCTCTTTCATAACCTTATTCCTTCAGAGAAGCTTTTGGCTTCTAGATCAGTGTTATCCAGTAGAAGTTTCTGTAGTCATGGAAATGTTCTGTGTCTGTACTGCCCAAGAGAATGAACACTTGAGATATGGCTAATGTAACTGAGAAACTGAGATTTTATTTTATTGAATTTAAATTTAAAGTGTACATATGGCTAATGGTTACCATACTGGATAGTGCAGCTCTAGATAGTCCCTCTTTTTTTTTTTTTTTTTTTGGAGACGGAATCTCACTCTGTCGCCCGGGCTGGAGTGCAGTGGCCGGATCTCGGCTCACTGCAAACTCTGCCTCCCCGGTTTACGCCATTCTCCTGCCTCAGCCTCCCGAGTAGCTGGGATTACAGGCACGCGCCACCACACCTGGCTAATTTTGTATTTTTAGTAGAGATGGGGTTTCTCCATGTTGGTCAGGCTGGTCTCAAACTCCTGACCTCAGGTGATCTGCCCGCCTTGGCCTCCCAAAGTGCAGTGCTGGGATTGCAGGCATGAGCCACCACCCAGCCTGGGCTGTGTTTTTTAACCTCTCTTTTGTCCAGCCAGCAGTGTAGTTGGTGGGATCCCAAAGAACTATTTCTTTCTTTCTTTTTTTTTTTTTTTTTGAGATGGAGTCTCGCTCTGTCATCCAGGCTGACACGCAATGGGTCAATATTGGCTCACCGCAACCTCCGCCTCCTGGGTTCAAATGATTCTCTTGCCTCAGCCTCTCAAGTAGCTGAGATTATAGGCACCTCCGCGCCCGGCTAATTTTTGTAGTTTTTTTAGTAGAGATGAAGTTTCACCATGTTGGCCAGGCTGGTCTCGAACTCCTGAACTTGGGTGATCCACTCACTTCAGCCTCCCAAAGTGCTGGAATTACAGGCATAAGCCACCGTGCCTGGACCCAAAGAACTGTTTCTAGGAGGATCATTTTGAAGGGAGATGAGACTACTTAGTATTTTTGAGGATCAGATATCTATAGTATCTCTGGAGGGGCAGCTTTTGGGAAGCTGTTAGGAACTTTCTGAAAGTCATTGTAGAGACAGAATAAATAGTCATGATAAATCATTTCTACATAATGGGAGACTTTTTTCAGGAAAGGGGTTACACTTTGTGAAAATTCAAGTAGAAGTTTTCTTTTATTCCCAAATACATCACTTGTTACCATTTTTTTTTTTTTTCCTTTTTTTTTTGAAACGGCGTCTCACTCTGTTGCCCAGACTGGAGTGCAGTGGTGCGATCTCGGCTCACTGCAACCTCCGCCTCCTGGTTTCAAGCAATTCTCCTGCCTCAGCCTCCTGAGTTACTGGGAATATAGGCGCCCACCACCACGCCCGGCTAATTTTTATGTTTTTAGTAGAGATGGGGTTTCACCATGTTGGTCAGGCTAGTCTTGAACTCCTGACCTTGTGATCCACCTTCCTCGGCCTCCCAAAGGGCTGGGATTACAGGTGTGAGCCATTGCGCCTGGCCCACTTGTTACCTTTTTTATACTGTTTTTTTTTTTTTTTTTTGGTTGGCGGGGAGAGTCTCGCTCTGTTGCTCAGGCTGGAGTGCAGTGGCAGGATCCCGGCTCACTGCAACCTCCGCTCCCAGGTTCAAACGATTCTCCTGCCTCGGCCTCCCAAGTAGCTGGGATTACAGGCACACACCACAACACCCGGCTAATTTTTGTATTTTTAGTAGAGACTGGGTTTCACCATGTTGGTCAGGCTGCCCACAAACTCCTGACCTTAGGTGATCTGCCCGCCTCAGCCTCCCAAAATACTGGGATTACAGGCATGAGCCACCGCACTCGGCCCCTTTTTTATACTCTTATGACTTGCAATACTGGCATCTGGAATGCTGGAAAAATGCTTCTGAATTAATTGCCATTGATTTTTTTTTTCTCAATCGTCATTATTATAATCCCTTTTTAGAAGCTTGGTGAATTCTCCTTAGATTTTTTGACTATGTTTTACTTTTTAAATGATTCCATGACTTGTCCTTTTTCCCTATCAGTGATTTCATAGGATGCAACAGACAGGCCAGTGTGTTAAGAACCTTGTTTTGTCTTTCTTTCCCTCCTTCAGTAACACTGCCTTTCTTCTCTGTTAGATTTCAAGGCTTCCATTTCTGATCCATCCATATCTTTGTCCTCTTCCTGATGCTTTCTTTAATTCCTGGTTCTGCACCTGTTCTCCTTCACCCTTCTCAGCTTTGGCCTCCAACTCCTTTCCTCCCAGGTACTTGCCTTGCGTGTTCAAGGTATGTTTCCAGACTGTGATCCACGTTTTACCCTCTTCCTACAAATTCTCACTGCTCTCCTTAGGTAGGAAGGCAAGAAGTTACAAGCTTGCTAGAAAACTAGGCCCTTCCCTTTATCTTCTCATGAGCCCACTAAAGCATAATCTCACCTCTGAAGATTTAGCCTTTATTAACACATGTTCATAACCCTCCCTGCCTCTGAAACCTTCTGATGAGAACCATTTCAGTTTTATGGCAACGAAGAGGCTGCACATGCACTGCTTGCACTGTGAACTGAATTTGCTGCACATGTGGGGAAACCATGTGGGGAAACTGACTGTGTTTTCTGTCTTCTGTTGACAGAATGGTACACGAAACTTCCAGGACTTTGACTGTCAGGTAAGGACTGTACAAGCAACAAGGAGGCTCTGTACAGGATCTCTGCAGTGTTTCCTTTCCTGTAGTGGTGGTCTTGTAGAAGTGGATCTCTCCTTACAGCTAATATTGAGTCCTTAATGTTCGTTTGGTCATTGGATCAAGTTCACTTAAAATGATTTGCAATTGTTGGCCATTGGCACAGTGGCTCATACCTGTAATTCCAGCACTTTGAGAGGCTGAGGCAGACAAATCACTTGAGGTCAGGAGTTTGAGACCAGACCGGCCAACATGGTGAAACCTGATCCCTACTAAAAATACAAAAATTAGCCAAGTATGGTGGTGCATGCTTATAATCCCAGCTACTCAGGAGGCTGAGGCAGGAGAATCACTTGAACTCGGGAGACGGAAGTTGCAGTGAGCTGAGATCGTGCCACTGCACTCCAGCCTGGGTGACAGAGTAAGACTCCATCTCAAAACAAAACAAACAAAAAAAAAAACAACTGATTTGCTGTCATGTTCAGAAATTGCCTGCCAGGTACCTGTTTTATGATTGTAGGTTACTGAATAGAGCTGTCTCTTTGTGATTAAGATTTCTTTTCCTCACATGATATTGAAAACCTCATTTGTCATAGGTGGCAAATGGACGGTTGCTACCTTACTGCAGAGAAGATAGGAGAGGGGCAGATGGAAGAGAGATTTCTTGACAGTAAAATCTTTCCCTAAAAGAAATCTTTCTCTAAATTGTTATGAATACCATGTGCAGATTTTTCTTGGGTTTATGTTTGGAAATGCAAAATTCAACTTGACTCATTAGTGTTTTCCTAAATGAAACTGTTCTTCCTGGTCTGCTTTTGCATCACCTCTGTTGCCAGTTTGGAAATCAGTAAAATGAACCAGCAGTTCATCTACCTATTTTATCTGTTGACTGGTCCTGAAAGAAATGGGACTAAGGGCCGGGCACAGTGACTCACACCTATAATCCCAGCACTTTGGGAGGCTGAGGCAGGCAGATCACTTGAGGTCAAGAGTCTGAGACCAGCCTGGCCAGCGTGGTGAAACCCCGTCTCTACTAAAAATATAAAAATTAGCTGGACATGGTGGTGTGTGCCTGTAATCCTAGCTACTCAGGAGGCTGAGGTGGGAGAATTTCTTGAACCTGGAAGGCAAAAGTTGCAGTGAGCTGAGATAACACCACCGCACTTCAGCCTGGGCAACAGAGTGGGACTCTCTGTCTCAATAAATAAATAAATAAGAAATAAATAAGAAAAAAGAAAACATAGTATGAAATAAGTACAGGGAAATGGGAACCTTATAAACTGGGCAGCCTGACCCTCCCACTTTTGGGATAGATGCCATAGCAGTAACAGAAGTGACATGAAGTAGACCCAGAGGGTATTAGCAGGAAAGGAGGGTGCTGGCAACATCCTTGCTTCCAGTATTCAGCCAACCTGTATACCCACCAGCAAATAGTTATTTTCAAATATGCATTTTATGTTAAGTATGGTGGAATCTCTAAGCATTAGCATCAGAAGAAAGAACTATTTATAAGCAAAACAGTTATAATAATTTGAGTGCCTACTGTAGGGTACCTAATAAACATACAGTATCTTCAATACTTAGAGCAATATTACAAGATGGTTTTTTTTTTCTTTTCTTTTTCTTTTGTTTTTTTTTTTTTCTTTGGAGACAGAGTCTCACTCAGTCGCCCAGGCTGGAGTGCAGTGGCATGATATCGGCTCACTGCAACCTCCGCCTCCTGGATTCAAGAGATTCTCCTGCCTCAGCCTCCCAGTAGCTGGGATTACAGGCGCCCACCACCATGCTCAACTAAATTTTTTGAACTTTTAGTAGAGATGGGGTTTCACCATGTTGGTCAGACTGGTCTCGAACCCCTGACCTCAAATGATTCACCCACCTCAGCCTCCCAAAGTGCTGGGATTACAGACATGAGCCACCACACCTGGCCAAGATGGTTTTTTCTGT
>NW_012121820.1:17184006-17185579 GCF_000951035.1 Colobus angolensis palliatus
AATACAAAAAATCAGCCAGGTGTGGTGGAACGTGCCTGTAGTCCCAGCTACTCAGGAGGTCAAGGCAGGAAAATTGCTTGAACCCGGGAGGTAGAAGTTGCAGTAAGCCGAGATCGGGCCACTGCACTCCAGCCTGGGTGACAGAGCAAGAGTCTGTCTCCAAAAAAAAAAAAAAAGATAAAAGAAAAAAAACTTGCAAACTGTGTAATCTAGAGCTATTGAAAACATTAAGAAAAAGTGAGGTATGTCATGATTGTATAACCTATATGTAGACATTGGTCTATTTTATCATTTACTAACAAAATATACATAAATCTGTTACAAAAAGTTAAAACTTATGCACACACTTATAGATCATACATGGCACCATTCATGGTTGAGAGAAATGTAAACAAATGGAAAGATGCAGTATTAAATCTTTTTTTTTTTTTTTTTTTAGGACAGAATTTCGCTTTTGTTGCCCAGACTGGCATGCAATGGCGCGGTCTTGGCCCACGGCAACCTCCACCTCCCGGGTGCGAGCGATTCTCCTGCCTCAGCCTCCCGAGTAGCTGGGATTATAGGTACCAGCCACCATGCCTGGCTAATTTTTGTATTTTTTAGTAGAGATGGGGTTTTGCCATATTGGCCAGGCTGGTCTCAAACTCCTGACCTCAGATGATCCACTGGCCTTGGCCTCCCAAAGTGCTGGGATTACAGGTGTGAGCCACGACACCCAGCCCTGAACAGGTTTTAATGCAGACAAAAGTGCCCTATTTCGGGGGGTTCAGGGGGAACTGCCACAAAGGACTTATTAGTAAGGAAGAGAAATGGGTACCAGACTATTTAAGGCAGGAAGGGATGGGCTAACTCTGTTTTGTGTAAATGTGGCCAGGTTTATAATCAGGACTGCCCTATCTTTAAAGTTGCAAACCTCTAAGCTTTGAAGGGAAACGAAAAACACCAGCTGCCAGTGTTTTGATTGTACAGCAAGAAGGCCTAGATAATGAAAACCCTTTTTCTGGATTGGTTCCATCTACGCTTTGTCCCCGAAGTCACAAAATACCTTGCTAGTGAGAGACTACCTTTCAAAGTTCTTTTGATACAGACAATCCCCCTGGCCTCCCAGAACCCCAGAATTTCAGTATTGAATTCAATACCGAAGGTGCCTAAGTGGTATACTTGCCCTCAAACACGGTATTTCTGATTCTGCCTCTAGATCACCTTTAAGGTTCATAATACACGGTACTTTATGGAACAGATTGTCAATACTGTGGAAGAGAATCCCAATAGATAGAACATCATAAAAGTCTGGAAGGATTACATCATTGAAGATGCCATTGTTGTTATAGAAAAGGCCAGAGGCGGCCAGGCATGGTGGCTTATGCCTATAATCCCAGCACTTTGGAAGGCCGAGGCGGGTGGATCATGAGGTCAGGAAATCAAGACTATCCTGGCCAACATGGTGAAACCCCGTCTCTACTAAACTACAAAAAATTAACTAGGCATGGTGGTGCATGCCTGTAGTCCCAGCTACTTGGGAGGCTGAGACAGGAGAATCACTCGAACCTGGAAGGCAGACGTTTCAGTGAGC
>NW_012121820.1:17186623-17191678 GCF_000951035.1 Colobus angolensis palliatus
GCGGATCACGAGGTCAGGAAATCGAGACCATCCTGGCTAACACGGTGAAACCCCGTCTCTACTAAAAAATACAAAAAGCTAGCCGGGCAAGGTGGGGGGCGCCTGTAGTCCCAGCTACTCTGGAGGCTGAGGCAGGAGAATGGCGTAAGCCTGGGAGGCGGAGCTCGCAGTGAGCTGAGATCCGGCCACTGCACTCCAGCCCAGGCGACAGAGCGAGACTCCGTCTCAAAAAAAAAAAAGACAACTTGATGGAGATGAATGCTTCTGAACCAGTGCCAGGCAATGAGGACCATGTAGAAGCAGCAGTGCCAGAAAACAAATTGACATTAGACAGCCTGGCAGAAGGGTTCCAGTTATTCAAGACTGCTTTTCACCTCTTTTATGTCAGGAACTATTCTGTGATACGCACAATTTAACTAAAGTAAACAGTGGAAGAAGGATTGGTACCGTATAGAAACATTTTTAGAAAAATGAGACTTAAAAAGTCAGACAAATTACCATGTGTTTCTGTAAAGGTACATTAAGGGTGCCTGCCTCCCCTTTCACCTCCTCCACCTCTTCCTCCTTTGCCACCCTTGAGATGGCAAGACCAACCCCTCCTGTTCCTCCTCGTCCTCAGCCTACTCAACAAGATAACAAGGATGAAGATCTTTGTGATGATCCACTTCCACTTAATGAATAGTAAATGTATTTTCTCTGCCTTATGATTTTCTTAACATTTTCTTTTCTTTAGCTTACTTTATTAAGAATACAGTATATCAGTGGTCCTTAACCTTTCTGGCACCAGGGATCGGTTTTGTGGAAGACAATTTTTCCACATCTTGGGGGGTAGGAGATGGTTTGGGGATGATTCAAACACATTGCATTTATTGTGCACTTTCTATTATTACATTGTAATATATAATGAAATAATTATGCAACTCACCATAATGTAGAATCAATGCGAGGCCTGAGCTTGTTTTCCTGCAACTAGATGGTCCCATGTGGGGTGATGGGAGACAGTGATAGATCATCAGGCATTAGATTCTCATAAGGAGTGCACAACCTAGATCCCTTGCATGCTTAGTTCACAATAGGGTTCGTGCTCCTATGAGAATCTAATGTCACTGCTGATCTGACAGGAGGTGGAGCTCAGGCAGTGCAATGGGCAGCAGTTCTTAAGACAGATGAAGCTTCGCTCTTACCTACCACTCACCTTCTATGCGGCCCGGTTCCTAAGAGGGCACAGACCGATACCAGTCTGTGGCCCAGGTGTTGGGGACTCCTGCAGTATAAATATAACATACAAAATACGTGTTCGTTAGCTGTTTGTGTTATCAGTAAGGCTTCTGGTCAATAGTAGGTTATTAGTAGTTAAGTTTTGGGGGGAATCAAAAGTTATATGCGGATTTTTGACTATACAGTGGGTTGGCAGGGTTGACACCACTAATCCTTGTGTTTGAGGGTCACCCGTACATCTCTGAACATGTCCTTTTGTGTATGTGACCATGTTTGATAGTTCATTTAGATTAGTTGTTGTTGTTGTTGTTGTTATTGTTGTTTGAGACAGGGTCTTGCTCTGTCACCCAGGCTGGAGTACACATTATTGTGATCATAGCTCATTGCAGCCTCCATCTCCTGGGCTCAAGCCATTCTCCTGCCTCAGCCTCTCGAAGAGCTGGGATTATAGGCACATGCCACCACACCTGGCTAATGTTTTTTTTTGTATGTGTAGATACGTGGTCTCACTATGTTGCCAGGGCTGGTCTCGAACTGGGTTCAAGCGATCCTCTCACCTCAGCCTCCCAAAGTGCTGGGATTACTGGCGTGAGCCACCACCATTGCCTTGATTAAGATCCTTTAGGGGTATAGGGTACAAACACACCCAGTACAGCTTAAACCAGAGGCAATCCAGGATGTCTCAGAACTTACAAATACATATAGCTAGCACCAGAAACTAAGGCCCCAGCCTTAGATTATATCTATATATAAAATTGCTGTAGGGTAGGCACCTCTTAACTTTACTAGAAATTACCAAATTATTCTCCCAGTAGTTGTTCCAGTTTATATGCCTTACCAACAGTATATGTTGATTCTTGTGGGGCACAGTGGCTCACGCCTGTAATTCCAGCACTTTGGGAAGCCGAGGCAGGTGGATCACTTGAGGTCAGGAGTTCGAGACCAGCCTGGACAACATGGTGAAACCCCATCTCTACTAAAAATACAAAAATTAGTGGGGCATGGTGGTGGTAACTGTAGTCCCAGCTACTCGGGAGACGGGCAGGAGAATTGCTTTAACCTGGGAAGTGGAGGTTGAAGTAAGCTGAGATCGTGCCACTGCACTCCAGCCTGGGTGGGCGATAGAGTAAGACTCCGTCTCAAAAACAAAACAAAACAAAACAAAAAAACAGTATATGTTGGTTCTTATTTATTTCTCTGTATCCTGGCCACTACTTGGCATTATTTAACTTTTAAGTTTTTGCCATTGTGGTATGTATGAAATAGTATTTTATTGAATTTAATTTCCATTTTTCTGTCTGTTTAGTGAAGGTAATGTCTTCTTTTCTATCATAGCACTCTGTTTGTTTCTTTTATAGCACCTATCACAAGCTATTATTATGGGTGGATTTGTGTCTGTGTTTATTGTGTGCCTCCCTATCTAGAACATAATCTTTGTGAAGGCTGGGATCATGTTTCTCAGGTTTACTGTTTTATCCCCACAGCTCAGTCTAGGGTCTGGCATGGAGTGGCATTCAATAAATAGGTGTTTAATGAATGAACCAGGGTCGAGAAGTGAGTCCTGTAATAAGTCTGACATTATTGTAAGAGAAATACAGAAATAGGAAGTTATTTCTTTATCTTCCCCCTATCCAAACCTTATACTTTATTTATTTATTTATTTATTTTTGAGACGGAGTCTCAATCTGTCACCCAGGCTGGAGTGCAGTAGTGTCACAGTCTCAGCTCACTACAACCTTCACCTCTCGGGTTCAAGCAATTCTTGTGCCTCAGCCTCCCGAGTAGCTGGGATTATAGGCACCTGCCATCATGCCCGGCTAATTTTTGTATATTTGTAGAGACAGGATTTCACCACTTTGGCCAGGCTAGTCTTGAACTCCTGACCTCAGGTGATCTGCCCTCCTCGGCCTTCCAAAGTGCTGGGATTACAGGTGTGAGCCACTGTGCCTGTCCTGTACTTTATTTCATAGCCAGTACACAGTACCTTATTCTAGTCTTCATTTCTTATGTTCATTTTTCAAGGCTTTGAATATACTTGACTAGGAGGTAGTAGTAATAGAAAATAACAGAAATATTGAGTCATGCATGGTTTCATTTGATAGGGATGGCTATCAGCTCCAGCCTACGGCCTGTAATTTGAGATATATTGATGTCCAGTTAGCTTGAGATTTTATTCTGTGGCCCACATCAGAGAAACCAAAGCTCTGATGAGGTTCATTATTAGGCAGGAAATTAATCTGGAAGCGCTTTGCCTTTTTTGGGATTCTCATTGACAGAGTGAATCTTGTCTTGCCTAATGTAAGACTTTCTGAGATAGATACAGGCTTCATCAACAGAAATTCACTAGGCTAGGATGGTAATTTTTTTTTTATTTTTGAGAAATGTAAAACTTGAGCATGACTAGAATAAATCTCAGTTAACTTTTCTGTAGTCCCTTTTTTTTTCCACCCAACCACTCTTAGTGCAGCATCTACTCTCAGCAGCTCAGTGCATCCTTTGTCTGCTTTATTCAGTTCCTGAGCTTTGCTGTGGCTACATCTTTAACTTGTTGGCTTGGTTAAGATCGTTTAGGAGGAGAGGGTACAAACTCACCCAATATAGCTTACACCAGAGGCAATCCAGTGATATCTTAGAACTTACAAGTACACACAACTAGCACCAGAAAGTAGAGTAGTGGAAATGCCTACTAAAAGTTGATTCCTCTTTTCAAGAGAAGAGCCAAGCTGAAGTTAGAATCTCTTAGTTCCAATTACAAATACCTAGGGAAAGACACTGACCCAGCATGGGCCAGATGCCTCCCTGACTCCAGTAAGCTGTGGCATAAGGTTATGTTCCACAGACATGGTAGCCAAGACCCACCCCTGTAACGTGTGGATGACACAGAAGGCAGCTCCCAGGAAAGAAGAGATCCTAGGCAGATACACACATAGGTGTCTAGTGAAATTATCTACTGAAATTAATTATAAATTTTCTGAACATGTGTTCAGAAGCTCTGAAACCTCTCACTTGCTACCCAGCAACTTCTTCATATCTTCCGTTTCCTTTTATTTTATTTTATTTTTTGAGATGAAGTCTCACTCTTTTGAGATGAAGGCTAGAGTGCAGTAGCACGATCTCACTGCACCCTCTGCCTCCCAGGTTCAAGTGATTCTCCAGCCTCAGCCTCCCAAGTAGCTGGGATTATGTGTGTGTGCCACCACAGCCGGCTGATTTTTATATTTTTAGTAAAGACAGGGTTTCATCATATTGTCCAGGCTGATCTCAAAGTCCTGACCTCAAGTGATCCACTCACCTCAGCCTCCCAAAGTGCTGGGATTACAGGCGTGAGCCACCGTGCCCGGCCACATATAGTTTATTAATGTGTCCTGCCCCAGCTAGTGGGAAATGGCGGTAAAGCAGGTATTGTAAAACTTTGGCAACCTGGGAACTTCATTCTGCTTTTCCTGAGACCTTATATTATCTTGTTACAGGAACATGACATAGAAACAACTCATGGTGTGGTCTACGTCACTGTGAGAGGCTTACTACCCAAAGGAAACAGACCAGTTATACTAACGTTTCATGACATTGGCCTCAACCGTATGTATTTGATTTTACACCTTCCCTTCTTATCATACTTGATCTTTGTATATTAAAAACCAAACAACAATAATATTCTAATAGAGCAGAGGTTTTCCCCTCTCTGTGGTAACCTTCCCTCCTTGTTCCCACATTTGTTAACGGTATAAAGTTCCTGGAAGTGTGCAGGGGAATATATTTTGGGGATACTGGAATCATATCTCGCCTTCATGTCTGCTAAAGGATTGAAGATTATACAATGAATTGCTTAAGAAAGTA
>NW_012121820.1:17191728-17193176 GCF_000951035.1 Colobus angolensis palliatus
TGCAGGGGAATATATTTTGGGGATACTGGAATCATATCTCGCCTTCATGTCTGCTAAAGGATTGAAGATTATACAATGAATTGCTTAAGAAAGTAGAACTGAAATCCATGTTTTCAAGCCTGTACTTTGTTTTTTTGTTGTTTGTTTGTTTGTTTGTTTGTTTCAGGTTAGAAAATTCAGAGTTGGAACTTAACTTCGTTGTGAGCTCTTCAATGAATTAGTAAAAGAGTTCTTGCTAGAGTCTGTCACCAGTGACTTTAAGTGGTCTTTTCTAGATGGTAGTGTAAGATTCTGGCCCCAGCCATGGACACACAGAGTCTGCATACATGTGTTTTCTTTCACGTTGCTCTGGCTTTCAGAAATGCCCTGCATTTGAGGCTACAGTTGAGTGTTAAAGCTTTTGTAGCCGCCTTGGCATGAGAAGTGATCTAAGCAGGTATACAAAGAGGGTAGAAGTGGAAGCAGCAGCCTCTCCCTGCACCCTGGCAATTTTGCCAAGAGGCAAACTCCCATGAGGTGAATGTGAGCAGCTCAGGACATTCACTCCACCTGTGCTCTTGGGATATAATCAGTGTCTCTTTGTGAGATAGAGGAATAATGTCCATGAGAAATGACAGCATTATGGGTGTAAGATTATTTTGTGATATAATCGGAAGCCACCAAATATTAACAAAGTAATTTCTGGTTTGCAGACATTATTTAGAATTGAGAATTATTTTCAATATGTATCTCAATATGAAATGTCTTATATTCAGCCTTTAGGGCAGCTTGAATCAGACAGATTGTTCAGACACCTCACTTTGGTGGATTGGTGGTTAAAAAGCAGTGAAAGAAGGTGATGATAGGCATTGACTGAGTGGAGGAAAATTGAGGAGATACGGAGAGCCTGTGACTTATGGGTATTTTTATTCTTATAGATAAATCCTGTTTCAATGCATTCTTTAACTTTGAGGATATGCACGAGATCACCCAGCATTTTGCTGTCTGTCATGTGGATGCCCCAGGCCAGCAGGAAGGTGCACCCTCTTTCCCAACAGGGTAAGGCCACAAAGAGATCATCTGGGAGATAAGCACTCAGAGCAACTGGCTGAGCTCCAATGGGAGAAGTGGTTTGTGCTTCCCTTTGATTTTATTACAGTTTATAGGTTATGCTTATTGACCATCCATCCTCATGTTTTCTCTCCTTGGGCTGAGAGGACTAGTGTTTACAGTTTTTTGGGGGAAACTGTATGTTTTCCCATATCGAGGAATGGCTCTCTGTAGCAGGTGCCTGCTTTCCTGTAATCTCAAGGCATAAGTGTGTGGAACACCTACTTCTCGCTGTCTTTGTCTTTCCCTTCCTTATCTACTTGAAAGCATCATTTTTCAGCCAGACGTGGTGACTCACACCTATAATCCCAGCACTTTGGAGTGCCAAGGCAGGAGGATTGCTTGAGCCCCGGAGTTCA
>NW_012121820.1:17195410-17199493 GCF_000951035.1 Colobus angolensis palliatus
TCCCAGCTACACAGGAGACTGAGGCAGGAGGATAGCTTGAGTCCCAGAGTTCAAGGTTATAGTGAGCTATGATTTCACCACTGCACTCCAGCCTGGGTGACAGAGTGAGACCATGTCTCTTAAAAATTTAATAATAAATTTTTAAAAATAACTATATTATTCTCTGCCTAAGTGAAACAAATAAGCATTCATGCTAAGGGTTTGTAACTGTGTGCCCATAACTAGAAAACCTTTGTTTATTTTTGCATTTAGTTGTCTAAATATAGCAGTAGACCAAGACCCACTTTCTGAGTTGACTCTTACTGACAGAGGTTTACTGAGCCTGGACTCCAACTGAAGTGATTGTTAGAGGTTTGGAAACACCCTAAGAGAGAACCGTGTTACTACTTCTTTTCATGTGGCACCCTCTGGTCCCAAGGGCTGCTCGTTAGGATATAGAAACAGTGGATTCTATTACTTTCTCTTTAGCATGGCAGTTGTAGAGAGTTACACAATATGCCATAATCATTTTTAGGTACCACATCACCTCCTTTGAGCCTTTGGTAAAAGGAAATGCTTTTATCTAAGATTTCTTTTTTTTTTGGAGGGTGGCGAAATTTCACTTTTGTTGCCCAGGCTGGAGTACAATAGTGTGATTTCTGCTCAATGCAACCTCCACCTCCCAGACTCAAGCGATTCTCCTGCCTCAGCCTCCCGAGTAGCTGGATTACAGGCATGCACCACCATGCCTGGCTAATTTTGTATTTTTAGTAGAGATGGGGTTTCTCCATGTTGGTCAGGCTGGTCTCAAACTCCCAACCTCAGGTGATCTGCCCACCTCGGTATCCCAAAGTGCTGGGATTATAGGCATGAGCCATTGTGCCCAGCCTTTTATCTAAGACTTCTATACCTTTCCAGCTGTTCTAGTAACTGGGAATTGTGAGTACTTTCTAATTCAGGAGATATCCTTCTGGATTTCAGGTATCAGTACCCCACAATGGATGAGCTGGCCGAAATGCTGCCTCCTGTTCTTACCCACCTAAGGTAGGTTCATTCTGTAGTCTTTCGTGCAGTTTTTATTGGCTTTCTATGGTGAATTCTTTAGTGTCTGTTTCAGAGGATACGATGGTTAGGAAAACAGTAGTCACTGTCCTTCTAGAGCTTAGTGGGGTAACAAGTAAGCAAACAAATAATAAAGTTTTATAAAATAAGTCAGTGGGGGTGTTGTGATAGAGAATAAGGGCAGGATCTACATTAGTAAGGCTAGTGAGGGAATTCCTCTCTAGGAAGGTGGCACATATGCTGAGACCTAGAAGATTTAGAAATCTACCTTGAGCTGGGCCCAGTGGTGGGAAGATCACTTAATGACAGGAGTTTGAGGCTACAGTGAGTTGTGATCCCACCCCTGCACTCCAGCCTGAGTAACAGTGACACCCTGTATCTAAAAAATAAAAATAAAGCTGTTTAAATTTTTTTTTTTTTTTTTTTTTGAGACGGAGTCTCACTCTGTCGCCTGGGCTGGAGTGCAGTGGCCAGATCTCAGCTCACTGCAAGCTCCGCCTCCCAGGTCATGCCATTCTCCTGCCTCAGCCTCCCGAGTAGCTGGGACTACAGGCGCCCGCCACCTCGCCCCGCTAGTTTTTTGTATTTTTTTTTAGTAGAGACGGGGTTTCACAGTGTTAGCCAGGATGGTCTCGATCTCCTGACCTCGTGATCCGCCCGTCTCGGCCTCCCAAAGTGCTGGGATTACAGGCTTGAGCCACCGCGCCCGGCCTTAAATTTTTTTTAAAGGGTTCATCTCCCTATGAAGAGAATGCTTTGGAGAGGAATCAGAGAGAGAAAGCAGGGAGAACAGTTAAACTTAACAATAGTCCAGGCAAGAGATAATGATAGCGTGGTACTGGATGCTGCTGTTGGGGATGATTGAAGTAGATAGTAGTATATAGATGGATATATTCTGGAGGTGGACTCCACTGACTTGCTGATGGGTTGGATACTGACAGTAAGCTACCAAGGATAACTCCCAAGTTTCAGTTGTATATATGTGTGTGTGTGTGTGTGTGTGTGTGTGTGTGCGTGTGTGTATGTCTGTGTGTTTGTGTATATATATGTGTGTACATATATATATATATGTGTATATATATTACTTTTTTTTTTTTAAGATGGAGTCTGATTCCGTTGCCCAGGCTGGAGTGTAGTGGTGCGATCTTGGCTCACTGCAACCTCTGCCTCCCAGGTTCAAACGATTTTCCTGCCTCAGCCTCCCATTTAGCTGGGATTATAGGCACAGGCCACCATGCCTGGCTAATTTTTTTTTTTATTTTTAGTAGAGACAGGGTTTCATCATGTTGGCCAGGCTGGTCTTGAACTCCTGACCTTCAGTGATCACCCGCCTTGGCCTCTCAGTCCTGGGATCATAGGCGTGAACCACTGCCCCCAGCCTTAGTTATATTTTATTTAACCATTAAAACCAACTTGAAAGTAGGTGGTGGGATCCTTGTTGTTGTTGTTTTTGAGACAGAGTCTCACTCTGTCACCAGGTTGGAGTGCAGTGGCGTGCTCTTGGCTCACTGCAGCCTCCGCCTCCCAGGTTCAAACGATTCTCCTGCCTCAGCCTCCTGTTTAGCTGGGACTACAGGCACACGCCACCATGCCTGGCTAATTTTTTGTATTTTAGTAGAGACGGGGTTTCGCCATGTTGGCCAGGATGGTCTTGATCTTCCGACCTCATGATCCACCTGCCTCAGCCTCCCAAAAGTGCTGAATTACAGGCATGAGGATTACAGGCATGAACCACTGCGCCCAGCTGGGACCCTTGTTTTATAGATAGGGAAGGAACCGAGGCTCAGAAGTTGGGAAAAGGAAAAAAGCACTTGCCCAAATTCTCACATCTAATAAATATCAGAGCCAGGATTTCAACCCAGGTTGTATGCTTTCAGTTATGCAGTGCTGCCTTCTAATGAAGTTGACTCTGTCATTTGTCATTATGTCCCATTCACAGCCTGAAAAGCATCATTGGTATTGGAGTTGGAGCTGGAGCTTACATCCTCAGCAGATTTGCAGTAAGTATAGAGGATTAGCCTCAACATGTTTGAGGCACTGCCTAGGTCACAGCTATTACGCTGTGTTAAATGACCAGACAGTATTCTGGGACTTATGTCAATTTTTCTGTAATTTCTGTCAGCTTTAGATGCAGGTTGTATAAAGCCTTGCTTTGTACTTATAATACTTGAAAAATCATAAATGGGAACAGTACGTCATCAATAAAAAGCCATTCCTAGGTGCTGCTTATAATGGAATTTTGTACAGCCATTAAAATTAAGTTTATGAAAAGCTTTATATGATACATGGTTTGCATACATTATAATGTTAACAAAAAAGTTAGAATAGAATAGAATATGACAAAACGTAAAGTTTGTCATAACTGTAGGAAAGGACTGGAAGAAAATGTACCAAAAAATATTAATGGATTGATGTGTGGTAAGATAATGTGAAATTTTATTTTCTGCTTTTTATAATTTCTCTGCTTATCAAATTTTCTACGGTGAATGTAATCACTGTAGTAAGAGAAAAAAAGTAGGCTGGAGCTGGGCGCAGTGGCCCATGCTTGTAATCCTAGCACTTTGGGAGTTTGACGTGGGGAGATCACCTGAGGTCGGCAGTTTGGACCAGCCTGGCCAACATAGTGAAACCCCATCTCCACTAAAAATACAAAAATTAGCCAGGCGTGGTGATGGGTACCTGTAATCCTAGCTACTTGGGAGGCTGAGGCAGGAGAATTGCATGAATCCTGGAAGCCACGGTTGTAGTGAGCTGAGATTGCATCACTGCACCAGCCTGGGCAGCAAGAGTGAAACTTTGTCTCAAAATAAATAAATAAATAGATTAAATAAGCTAGAGAGCTAGAAGTCGTTTTAAAGAAATTTTTTTTTTCTGAGATGGAGTCTTGCTCTGTCGCCCAGCCTGGAGTGCAATGGCACAATCTTGGCTCTCTGCAACCTCTGCCTCCCGGGTTTAAGTGATTCTCCTGCCTCAGCCTCCTGAGTAGCTGGGATTACAGGTGCCCGCCAATACTCCTGGCTAATTTTTGTATTTTTAGTAGAG
>NW_012121820.1:17200263-17200737 GCF_000951035.1 Colobus angolensis palliatus
TGCCTCAGCCTCCTGAGTAGCTGGGATTACAGGTGCCCGCCAATACTCCTGGCTAATTTTTGTATTTTTAGTAGAGGTGGGGTTTCACCATGTTGGTCAGGCTGGTCTTTAACTCCTGACATCATGATCCTCCCCCTCACCCACCCAAAGTGCTGAGATTACAGGTGCGAGCCACTGTGCCCGGCCAGAAATTATTATCATTATTTTTTTCAATACCTCCTCAGTGATAGGAGAGTCTTCTGAGGATGATATAAACTGTTCAGGTGGTTTCAGGGAAAAAAAAAACTTTAGAAGCCCCTGTTGAGAACAAAGATATATGAATGTGGAGCAGCCGCTTGTGCCAACAGCACTTTCCCAATGAGAAAGATCCACCATGAGCTGAACAACTGCATATAGATCTTTGCAAGGCAAGATAATTTGATAGTAAAATAAGTAATTTGATAGTAAAACCAGAAACTGGTTTCCAGATGCTAA
>NW_012121820.1:17201531-17202109 GCF_000951035.1 Colobus angolensis palliatus
TCGATCTCCTGACCTCATGATCCGCCCGTCTCGGCCTCCCAAAGTGCTGGGATTACAGGCTTGAGCCACCGCGCCCGGCCAAGTTTTATCTGTTTTTAAACAGTTTTATCTGTTAAATTGGAATCGTAGAAAATGTATTCTTTTTTTTTTTTTGAGATGGAGTCTCACTCTGTTGCCCAGGCTGGAGTGCGGTGGTGCGATCTCAGCTCACTGCAACCTCCGCCTCCTGGTTCAAGCGATTTCTCTGCCTCATCCTCCCAAGTAGCTGGGACTACAGGTGCGTGCCACCACGCCCAGCTAATTTTTGTATTTTTAGTACAGATGGGGTTTCACCATTTTGGCCAGGCTGGTCTCGAACTCCTGACCTCGTGATTCACCTACCTTGGCCTTCCAAAGTGCTGGGATTACAGGTGTGAGTCACTCTGCCCGGCCAAAAATGTATTCTCTGTCTGGTTTCTTTCATTCATCATGGTGTTTGTGAAACTCATCCAAGTTGTGTGTAGCAGTAGTTCTAAATTACAATTTGGGCCAGGCGCGGTGGCTCATGCCTGTAATACCAGCACTTTGGGAGGCTGAGG
>NW_012121820.1:17203629-17205280 GCF_000951035.1 Colobus angolensis palliatus
AATCCTGGGTTTTAATTTGCATCTCCCTAAGGGGCAGTGATGTCAAGCATCTTTTCTTGAATATCCTCTTGTGAAGTGTTTGTTAAAGTCTTTTGCCCTCACTCTTATTCCGCTTCCACTTTAAAAAATATTCTGCATGTGAGTCCTGGGTGCATGTATCTCAAATAGCTTCTCCTAGTCTATAGTTTGCATTTTCACTTTCTTACTGAATGAAATGAATGAATCACTCTACAGTGAACCCCAACACCTTATCTTTGCTACAGATTCCAAAGACGTGGATTGCTGATGTTTGCTAACTGAAAAAGGAAGGAATGTAACCTCTAAAATCCATTCAAGGAGATAGGAAACTAAAGGGAAATGCTAATGACTTTACAAATATAAGCACTCCCAGTCCCAGCCCCAAACCAGAGTAAAACATGGACGATTCTTTTGGGAGAGGACATTTTTTAAAAAGAAAAAAGTGGGAATAAAGAAAAAATTATATCCCTTGTGTTATGGGATCTCTCGGTTGTCTAGCCAGAAACTTCTGTGGCCACAGCGCCTTTGCCCGAGTTCCTGTCCTGCATGCAGGAAGAATGAGGTACACAAATAAGTGAAGGGTGAAGAAGAGTTTTATTTAGTGTTAGAACAGCTCAGAGGAATGGGTAGCTCCTCTCTGTAGGCAGGTCGTCCAGTCGAGTTTTCAGCGTTTGGCAGACAGGAGGCCCTGGAAAGGGTGGCTCCTTTCCACAAGCAAGTCTTTCCGACTTCTCTGCAGGTCTCTGGAGCTCTCAGCAGAGCGAGTAGCTCCTCTCTGACAGCAGGTCGTCTCTGTAGCTCTCAGTGGAGTGTGTATTCCTCTCTGCAGCTGGTTGTCCAGTCTCTCTACCTTCTTCATCCTCTGGCCATCCTGTACCCTGCTCTGGCTGAGCCCAGGGTTTTTATGGACCTCAGAAGGAAGGAAGTGCATGCTGATTGGTCCATGAGAGGCCATGGGCAGGCCAGAAAGAGGTGCCACAAGTCCTCACTCTGGTCTGGGCGACTGGCAGTGCAGCCCCCAGCCTTCAGGGCCTCCCTGGCCTGAGGATGGGGCCTTACCGGGAACCCCGCCCCCATCTGCCCAGGATTCTGTCTGTGTCCTGCTCCATTCATGGCCCTGGGGCTTGCAGGGGTCCTTCCTGGGGCACCCAAGGGTGCAGGCTGCAGAGATGCCCTGGTCCTGCGCCTGGGAGTGCGGTTGCAACTGCACCTGGGAGCTCCCAACCCGCCAACTCGGAAGGGGCCCGGCTCCTGCCTGCTTCCTGGAGCCAGAGGCCCAGGTCTGAAGCCACAGGTGCATTGGCTGCAGCTGCACCTGGGAGGGCAAATCCTCACTGTTCCTGGTTCCCCCAAGAGCACAGGGAGGCTGTGATCCACAGCTGCAGTTTGGGCAGCTGTAGGCCTGCCCAGGAGGGCGGGGATCCTGCTTGCTCCATAGAGCAGGAGGCCTGGGTCTGCAGCAACCCAGAAGGGGCGGGACTTCCACCAGCTCCCTGGAGTGTGCAGCCCCAGCCACACAGCATGATGGCAGCAGCCACTGCCATCACTTGCATTCAACTCACCTATGCTAAAAATAATTCAATGTTAGGCCACACACGTGGCTCACGCCCATAATCCCAGCACTTTGGGAGGG
>NW_012121820.1:17205330-17205848 GCF_000951035.1 Colobus angolensis palliatus
CATCACTTGCATTCAACTCACCTATGCTAAAAATAATTCAATGTTAGGCCACACACGTGGCTCACGCCCATAATCCCAGCACTTTGGGAGGGTGAGGCAGGAGAATCACTTGAACCTGGGAGGCGGAGGTTGCAGTGAGTCAAGATCGTGCCGCTGTACTCCAAGCCTGGGCAGCAGACAAGACTGTCTCAAAAAAAAAAAAAAAAAGCCAGTTGTGGTGGCACACGTCTGTGGTTCCAGCTACTCAGTAAGCTGAGGTGGGAAGAATGCTTGAACCCAGCAGGTCGAGGCTGTAGTGAGCCGTGATCATGCCACTGGACTCCAGCCTGGGTGACAGAGACAGACCCTGTCTCGAAAAAAAAAAGAAACTGACTGGGCATGGTGACTCATGCCTGTAGTCATAGCACTTTGGGAGGCCAAGGCAGGAGGATCGCTTGAGTCCAGGAGTTTAAGACCAGCCTTGTCAACAGAACAAGACTTTGTTTCTACAAAAATGTAAAAGGTGGTACGTGCTTGCA
>NW_012121820.1:17206881-17207219 GCF_000951035.1 Colobus angolensis palliatus
CCAGCCTGGGTGACACAGCGAGACTCCATCTCAAAAAACAAACAAACAAACAAACAAACAAAAGGATTTAAAGAGATGGATAATAATTTTTTTTTTAATGTAACACCTATATAGTGTTATTGTGTACCAGGTACTGTTCTTAAATTTTTTTTTTTTTTTTTTTTTTTGAGAAGGAGTTTTGCTCTTGTTGCCCATGCTGGAGTGTGCAATGGCATGATCTCAGCTCTGTACTCTCTGTCTCCCGGGTTCAAGTGATTCTCCTGCCTCAGCCTCCTGTGTAGTCAGGATTACAGATGCATGCCACCACGCCCAGCTAATTTTTGTATTTTTAGTAGAGA
>NW_012121820.1:17207269-17207838 GCF_000951035.1 Colobus angolensis palliatus
ACCACGCCCAGCTAATTTTTGTATTTTTAGTAGAGATGGGGTTTCACCATGTTGGTCAGGCTGGTCTCTAACTCCTGACTTCATGATCTGCCTGTCTCAGCTTCCCAAAGTGCTGGGATTATAGGCGTGAGCCCCCGCGCCCAGCCAAATGTTCTAGATATACTTAACCTTTTCATCCTCAGGACAATCCATTGGTACTATTACTATACTACAGAGAAATTATTTGCTTAAAATTACATTGCTAGTAAGAGGGTTGCAGACCCAGAATATTCATTAAAGCATTGTTTTAATGCTTTAAAGCATTCATTAAAGTGGGCGGATCACTTGAGGTCAGGAGTTCAAGACCAGCCTGGCCACCTGGCCAACATGGTGAAGTCCATCTCTACTAAAAATACAGAAACGTAGCCAGGTGTGGTGGTGCACACCTGTGGTCCCAGCTACTTGGGAGCTGAGGTTGGAGAGTCACTTGAACCTGGGAGGTGAAGGTTGCAGTGAGCCTGGATTGCGCCACCTCCCTCCAGCCTGGGTGACGGAACAAGAGAACAAGACCCGGTCTCAAAAAAAAAAAA
>NW_012121820.1:17208183-17210921 GCF_000951035.1 Colobus angolensis palliatus
TTTAAAATTTGTCCTGGCTGGGTGCAGTGTTTCACACTGCTAATCCCAGCACTTTGGGAGGGTGAGGCAGGAGGATTGCTTGAGCTCAGGAGTTCAGGACTACCCTGGGCAACATAGTGAGACCTTGTCACTATAAAAAATTTAAAAATTAGCCTGGTGTGGTGGTGCGTACCTGTAGTCCCAGCTACTTGGGTGGCTGCGGCCAGAAGACGCTTGAGCCTGGGAGGTCAAGGCTGCAGTGAGCTATGATGGCGCCACTGCACTCCAGCCTGGGTGACAGAGCAAGACCCTGTCAGTCAATCAACCAAATGTGTCCTAATTCTTACTTAGTATGTGGGTACAATTTTTTTTTTTTTTTTGAGACGGAGTCTTGCTCTGTTGCCAAGGCTGGAGTGCAGTGGCACGATCTCAGCTCGCTGCACCCTCCACCTCCTGGGTTCAAGTGATTCTTAGCCTTCCGAGTAGCTGGGACTACAGGCACATGCCACCATGCCTGACTAATTTGTATGTTTTTAGTAGAGATGGGCTTTCACCATGTTGGTCAGCCTGGTCTCAAACTCCTAACCTCAGGTGATCCGCTGGCCTTGGCCTCCCAAAGTGCTGGGATTACAGGTGTGAGCCACCACGCCCGGCCTGATTTTCTAGTTCATAACCTGTGCATCACTGATAACCTATGCAAAGATTTCGGGACTTCTTTCTGGGACTATATGATCCTACTCCAGGCATAGCCGTGTCTGTCTCCCTCAGCGCCTCTTCTCCATGCCCACCCCCAATTCAGTACTTCACCCCGATCAGCAGTACGAGTTCAGCGTAAAACCAAGGAAGAAGGCTTAACGGGAATCAGCAACATAACTTGAGTTAGAAATTTTTCTGAAAATAGACTGCAGTATGCGGATTTACACAGATTGCTGTATTTATTCATCTATTAGACTGTGAGATGCATCATTTTGAAATGGGAAAAATTAGGAGAAAAATGTTTAAAACTCAAGAACATTCTGTAAACAACTCATTTCCTCCTACTTCCTGAAATGAAGATAGCAAAAACTGGAAGAAAGAGAAAAAAGTTGTTTTTGTCTCTTGGAAGTCATGGGAGTGATTGTTAAGTTAGTCCTTATCAACCATAAGTCCAGTGTAAATATGGAAATACAGACAGGAATAAAATATCAAACAGCCATGAGGTCTAGGTCTCAGGCTTTCAAAGAAGGAATGTTCAGTGTCTCTTCCAGTCCCCTATTTCACAGCAGGCTTTATTACCACCCTGGAAAGGAGACAGTTTTTTCTAACTTGTTTCTCGTCTCTGTGTTTCTTTGAAACCATGAAAATGTATAACACTGAATTGTGGGGTTTTTCTCTTTTTTTTTGAGACGGAGTCTCACTCTGTTGCCCAGGCTGGAGTGCAGTGGCACAATCTCGGCTCACTGCAAGCTCCGCCTCCCGGATTCATGCCATTCTCCTGCTTCAGCCTCCCAAGTAGCTGGAACTACAGGCACCTGCCACCATGCCCGGCTAACTTTTTTGTATTTTTAGTAGAGAGGGGGTTTCACCGTGTTAGCCAGGATGGTCTCGATCTCCTGACCATGGTCCGCCCATCTTAGCCTCCCAAAGTGCTGGGATTACAGGTGTGAGCCACCGTGCCCAGCCAAGGGTTTTTCATTTGTTTTTTAAGAGATAACATATATAATAAAGTGCACTCATTTTAATTGAGTAGCTTGATAAATTTTTGCATATGCTTACATTCTTAACACAGAGTTTTTATCTTTTCAGCTCTCTGGCCTGACAACCAATGTTGTGGACATTATTTTGGCTCATCACTTTGGGCCGGTAAGTACCTGTTCCACCCAGAAGAGCTGTGTTCATTGGTTTGCATGCAAATTCTTATTTTACCTCAGGAAAGAAGGGTTGCCTTAGAATTTACCTGACCCTAGTAAATAACAGTTCCAATGTAGTCTGAAAGGCATGTAGCCCTGCAAAGGTGAATCTTGAACCCATTGCCACATGGCAGTTGACATGTGGAGCTATGAGAGAAGATAGCATTTCCTGCTACCTGTTCCTGTAAGTAGCATGCCATCTGTTAGTGTTTGACATCACGTGCCTCCCCAGACATCTTTAGAGCCATTAGGAGGTCTGGGAAAGGCTTCACAGAAATAGAAATTTCAGGGGGGAAAACCATGATATAATACTGCTGAAAGAAGCTTAGAGATTATCTTGTTCACGCCCCGTGTTTTTCAACTGGTGAGGAAACCGAAGTCCTCACAGAAAGTGGCAGTTACCGTGTACATAATTGCTGGGTAGGGGAGGGAGCTTAACTGGTAGGTGAGGGGGACCCTTGAAAGGGAAAAGTGAGTTGGGTGACCGACAGAGGAGTGATGGAGTAAATGAGCAGTGAGGTCAGAGAGCTGTGAGGTGTCTGGAATAGGGAGACGAGAGTGGGTGCTCAATTGTAATCTGCTTATTTTAAAATACTATCTGAAGGAAAATGGCAGATGGGAAGAAAACTAGCAGTTACCGAGTACTGATTATTTATAAGTACTTTAGATGTGCAAACCAAGTTGTTTTCTACATGGTTCTCTTAGTCTGATTTTAAGATAGGGAAACCAAAGACCAGAGAGGCCACACAACTTGCCACCACTGTCCAGATGGTAAGTGTGGAGCTGACATTTGAATCCAGGTCAGGCTAAGTCCAAAGTCCATAGTCTTTTATTTCATCATATTTTTATCAAAGTTACAAATTCACATAT
>NW_012121820.1:17214414-17216303 GCF_000951035.1 Colobus angolensis palliatus
TCTGCCCCAGTTCCCATCATGAGCTGCACGATTTGACTCGTGGTAATGAAAATGCAAACCAAACAAGATGGACTTATTCTGGAGCTCAAAAGCTTGCCCATGTCTTCTTTAAATTGTTCTAGGAAGAGTTACAGGCCAACCTGGACCTGATCCAAGCCTACAGAATGCATATTGCCCAAGACATCAACCAATACAACCTGCAGCTCTTCTTGAATTCCTACAATGGGTATAGTTTTTTCCTATTTCTTCACTTAACTGTAAACAGCTCTAAAAAGAGGAGGGTGGGAGAAGGAGAGAGGACTGTATCTAATCTTGGGACGAGCTTCTCTGAGGTGAAAATGTGAGCCCCTTCTTGCTTTCTAGAAACATGGACAAAGATTGAGGAAATGGATCAACTTAACCAAAGTTATACAGCCAGTAAGGAGTGAAGCCAGATTTTGAACCTTGTCTCTCTAGCTCTTTCCTCTATATAACAGAGCCTCCCTATTTTTAGTTGAAATCGGAAAGATTAAACCCTGTGCTAAACTCAGTTACAAGGAAAACACCCCTCCCTCCTCCTCAAAGTGTAAATCATTCTCTTCTCTTAAGGAATTTATTCCTGTAAATTAAACACTTAGGGCCAGGTGCAGTGGCTCACGCCTATAATCCCAGCACTTTGGGAGGCCGAGGCAGGCGGATCTCAAGGTCAGGAGTTCAAGACCAGCCTGGCCAACATAGTGAAACCCCATCTCTACAAAAATACAAAAATTAGCCAGGCATTGTGGTGGGCACCTGTAGTCTCACCTACTTGGGAGGCTGAGGCAGGAGAATCGCTTGAACCTGGGAAGCAGAGATTGCAGTGAGCTGAGATCGTGCCACTACACTCCAGCCTGGGTGACAGACTGAGACTCTGTCTCAAAAAAATAAATTAATTAAACACTTAGGACTTGAGAGTTTCAGTGGTGTTGCTGTTGGGCGTTGAGGCTGTCTCCTTGTAGCATCCCAAAGAGTCCTTCAGGGTTAAGCCAGGAGCCTCCTTCCTGCTCCGTACCAGATGCCACTGAAGTGGCAACTCAAGAACCAAGTCACAGGCCTCTTCCCTTCTCAGGTGTGAAGAAAAGATAGTTTCACATTCCTTGATAAATTTTGGTGTTTATGACCAGAAAATAACCTGAGTTGCCATGACTTTACCCAAAAAGGGCATTGCTTCTGCTTTGTTTTTCTAGACGCAGAGACCTGAACATCAAAAGACCCAGACCGGGCCAAAATGATAACAAATCAAAAACATTAAAGTAAGTTCCTCAGTTTCCTCAGCTGACTTGCCAAATATCTTTGCCTTTCATAGACTAATTTGGTGTTCAGTGGAATTTATGTGCCTGTTTGCTGAGTGACACCTCTTACTTTGCCTACCTAGGTGTTCTACTTTACTGGTGGTAGGGGACAATTCACCTGCAGTTGAGGCTGTGGTAAGTATATCCTCATGCTGTGAAGATGAATGAGATCAAAATGTAATAAGATGTATAGGCTGGGTGCAGTGACTTACGCCTGTATTCCCAACACTTTGGGAGGCTAAGGCAGGAGGATCACTTGAGCTCAAGAGTTTGAGATTAGCCTGGGCAACACAGTGGGACCCTAACTCTACAATTTTTTTAAAAAAAATTAGCTGGCATGGCCAGGCGCGGTGGCTCACGCCTCTAATCCCAGCACTTTGGGAGGCCGAGGTGGGCGGATCACAAGGTCAGGAGATCAAGACCACCCTGGTTAACACGGTGAAACCCCATCGCTACTGAAAATACAAAAAATTAGCCGGGCATGGTGGCGGGCACCTATAGTCCCAGCTACTCGGGAGGCCAAGGCAGGAGAATGGTGTGAACCCAGGAGGCGGAGCTTGCAGTGAGCCAAGATCACGC
>NW_012121820.1:17222772-17224392 GCF_000951035.1 Colobus angolensis palliatus
GTGCAGTGGCTCACACCTGTAATCTCAGCACTTTGGGAGGCTGAGGCAGGTGGATCATGAGGTCAGGAGTTTGAGACCAGCCTAGCCAATATGGTGAAACCCCGTCTCTACTAAAAATACAAAAATTAACTGGGCATGGTGGCACACACCTGTAGTCCCAGCTACCTGGGAGGCTGAGGCAGGAGAATCGCTTGAATCTGGGAGGCAGAGGTTGCAGTGAGCCGAGATCACACCACTGCACTCTAGCCTGGGCGACAGAGTGAGACTCCATCTCAAAAATAAATAAACAGATAAAATAAAATAAAGCTGTTTTCCTGAATATGTTCTCATTGTAAAACATTGCAAAAAAGAGGAAAGAATATGGAATAAAATAAATTTAAATTATTCGTAATCCTACCACCCAAACCTCTGGTAAAATATTGCTGTCTTTTTCCTATACATTTTTACATCATTAAAATTAGAGAGGGGCTGGGCACGGTGGCTCATGCCTATAATCCCAACACTTTGGGGGGCTGAAGTGGGCGGATCGCCTGAGTCCAGGAGTTTGAGACCAGCCTGGGTGACAGAGTGACACCCTGTCAGAGAGTATTTACAACCCTGTATGTTTTCCTCAACTTTGTGACATAGCCTTTCCCATGTAACTAAAAACTTTGACTGGGTGCAGTGGCTCACACCTATAATCCCAGCGCTTTGGAAGGCAGAGGTGGGAGGCCAGGAGTTCTAGAGCAGTCTGGGCAACATAGTGAGACTCTGTCTCTACAAAAACAGTAAGAAAATTAGCTGGGCTTGGTGGTGCACATCTGTGGCCCCAGCTACTCAGGAAGCTGAGGCAAGAGGATTCCTTGAGCCCAGGAAATCGAGGATTTGTGCTCCTGACACTGCGCTCCAGCCTAGGTGACAGAGTGAAACCCTGTCTCAAAAAAAAAAAAAAAAAAACTTTGTCAACATTCTTTAATGTTGTGAGAATTAACATAATGGATGTAAATTCTTTATATGCAAAGTCCTGCTCTGTTGGTAAGGAAGCTTTCAGTAACAATTCTCATGATGACGGTGTATGCATTTTCTTTCTCTTAGGGCAAATACAGACCAACTCTTATGCTAAATATCTAGAGATAGTATCAAGTGTCTCCCACTTTTGAGTATATAGGAGGCAAGAATTTCTACCTGTTATTGTTTCAACCTAGCTTTTCCTAGAGCCTCTACTAAAGTGTTTAGGTAGCTGACCTTCTAGTTTGTACTTGGACTACTGTAGATTTCAATGCTGATCATATGTTTCTTACTGCTACATTTTCAGTCTGAAAGACCTCTGCCGTCTTCCTTTTCTCTTTGAAGTGTGTTTGAAAGGGAAGTGCTGTTACCAGAAATAGCCTGTAGTTCCTAAAAATCTAATGTGAGGTTAATGCTTTGAGGTGACCACATTCAAAATGTTCTGCCCTCCAGGCAATTGATGGGCTGGTCTAAAAATTTGGGGGAGGGGCCAGGCATGGTGGCTCACGCCTGTAATCCCAACACTTTGTGAGGCTGAGGCCAGAATTTCAAGACCAGCCTGCCCAACATGATGAAACCTCATCTCTACTAAATACAAAAATTAGCCAGGCATGATGCCGGGCGCCTGTAATC
>NW_012121820.1:17225784-17227126 GCF_000951035.1 Colobus angolensis palliatus
GGTTCACGCCATTCTCCTGCCTCAGCCTCCCAAGTAGCTGGGACCACAGGCGCCTGCCACCACACAGCTAATTTTTTGTATTTTTAGTAGAGACAGAGTTTCACCGTGTTAGCCAGGATGGTCTCGATCTCCTGACCTTGTGATCCACCTGCCTCGGCCTCCCAAAGCGCTGGGATTACAGGTGTGAGCCACCACGCCCGGCCAATTTTTGTATTTTTAGTAGAGATGGAGTTTCACCATGTTGGCCAGGCTGGTCTGGAACTCTTGACCTCAGGTGATCCCCCCGCCTCGGCCTCCCAAAGTGCTGGGATTACAGATGTGAGCCACCACGCCCGGCCAGAAATGCATGATCGTGAACCATACCCCAAACCTATCAAATCAGAATCTCTGGGACAGGAATCCAAGAATCTGAGTTTTAACAAGTCCTTCAGGTAATTCCAGCACACACTAATGAAGCCATATCTTAGAAATCCTTGGACGCATGAGAATAACCAGCTGTAAATGTTTATGAAGTGAAAAGCAGCATTACCAAACCCAGCTATTAGAGGAAAGTAACTGACTGAGCGAGCCGGCTGAATCAGTATCAGCTCCTGATGGCTGAGTGTCCTTACTCATGGAGGAAAGATAATGTAGAGTTGAAATGGGACTTGGAAAGCACGATGCACAGAGAAGTTAGGGTCACACTGTTTGAGGGCTCTGAAAGGAACATTCTTCAGGTGCTTTTCATGGTTGAGAATAGTGGTTAACTTCACTATAACCTCAACAGAAAATTCCCACCATGGGCCTGAAAGTCAGGGCTTCAGTCTCATTGATAAATAAGTATGTAATAATGATATCAGATTTTCATCCAAGGTTATAAATGTTTGTATGACTTGCAGTTAAACGTTAAAACCTAGAATTCAATCTTGTTCTGTTTGAAAGGACTTGGGGTGTTCAGAGCAATTCTCTTAAGGGTAAGTCCCAGCTGACTTGCATATTTTTCCTTTTCTAGATGGCAGACTGTGGGGGACTGCCCCAGGTAGTTCAGGTAAGGAAATTTTTTTTTTAAACACCCATTTAATTCTGCCTCTCTGTCTGTGTGAAGATTAATGCCCTCTTGTTTTATCCCCCCAGCCTGGGAAGCTCACCGAGGCCTTCAAGTACTTTTTGCAGGGAATGGGCTACAGTGAGTAGTATACAACTTTCTATCTAGCAACAATTTAGGATTATTGGGGGCCAGTTTCACATCTGGGAGCCCACAATTCCTGAGATATAACCTCTGTGGCAGCTAGCCTTAAGCAAAGTAGAAACTGAAATGGTTATGGAACACTGATTTGTCCATATTTATGAGAAGCTAACACTC
>NW_012121820.1:17231556-17231950 GCF_000951035.1 Colobus angolensis palliatus
CCTTTTCCTGTGTCCATCCTGCTTCCAGTCCCGTATGTGCAGCTCAGTCACCTGAGCACCGAGTCAGGTACCTTCCTCTGTGCTGGCCCCGCCCCGCCTTCCAGTCTCTCCTGGCTGCACTGGCTGCCTGCAGCATGTCCGCGGTCTTCCTGTGCAGTGAGAGCCCGATAGAACGTGGCTCAGTACGCCCCAAGAGATTTAGCCTACAGGGCCAGCCCTGGTCTCCCAGGAGGAAGAAAGGATCTAGTTGTAAGGGGCAGCCTCCTCTTGTCATCCTAAATCCAGGGTCACAGCAGCAACTGAAACTTGATAGGCAGGGCCTATCTTCCACCGCCACCTACTAATCCTTGAATTAACCTCCAGACATAGGAATCCAAGGACAGCCTTGGCTCTA
>NW_012121820.1:17232000-17235469 GCF_000951035.1 Colobus angolensis palliatus
TCAGAGCCTGTGCCCAGAGAACTCTGCAGATGATAGCACCTTTTGACCCCAGCATTGAAATACAGCTAGGGGAGTGGCTGCTGCCCAGGAGGATAGGCAGGGAGGCTATATGCCAGGTAAGGCCCAGTCCTAGCCAAGCTGGAAGGACCTTAGAGTCAAGCAGTGGCAGAACAGGAGTCTGAGTTTAACACCTACCCCCAGAGCTCCTCCATCTCTGGCAACCTGTATCTCATCCCTGTGTCGAGGTCAGCTTCAAGCCAACCTGCCGTCCCCTTCACCTGCACCGTCCTACACATCTCCTCCCTGGTAGCAAGGTAGCCTGTGGACACGGATGGTAGTCTCGTTGTATCGAGCTTGCACTGTGTTTGTGAAACACCTTCATACTTGTGTGTTTGTCTTTCTTTTCTTTTGGTTTAGTCTTGCATGCACTGTAGGTTTTGGTTACCTGTTTGGGTTCCCAAAGCCTCCATTCTGTCACTGTCTGAATGGTGTGGGCATAGCTAAGAGGCCATACTCTGGACTTTGGGTTTCCCCTTGTTCTGTGGTGACTACAATCAGCTGAGATTCCAACCAGATCTAAAGGATTAAAGTGGCCTCACATATCACCACTCACCTAGAGCAAATAATACAAAATGGGGATGGCTATATCTTGTCCTGGGTGTCGTTGTAAATGAGTCGGAAAAGCTAAACATAAAGCCTTTGGTGAGACTCCTAGGTTAGCTGGGCTTAACTGGGGCTTCACCTTCTAGTCCCGTTGGTTCTCTGTTACAGTACCATCTGCCAGCATGACTCGGCTCGCCCGATCACGAACCCACTCAACCTCGAGTAGCCTCGGCTCTGGAGAAAGTCCCTTCAGCCGGTCTGTCACCAGCAATCAGTCAGATGGAACTCAAGAGTCCTGTGAGTCCCCTGATGTCCTGGACAGACACCAGACCATGGAGGTGTCCTGCTAAGCAGATGCCCCTCCCCTGGACCATTGCAGGTCCATCCTTCTTCAAATGACCACTCCATAATATCACATTTCATCCATGTAAACTGGCCTCTGCTATCTTTAACTCATGCATGGCCACCGAACCTCTCTCTAGTAGCCTGGATTTATCATTCTCTCTGCCTGCCCACCCCCTTTTTTGTATAGCCCAGGAACCACTTCCATGCCATACTGTAACATTCCAACATCTTTAGCAGATCAGATCTCTCCATCTCCCCTCTTGCCAGCTTTTTCCCGTGCTCCCCCAACTATGTATTGGATAAGATTCTTTGATCCCAACTCTGTGTGTGTGCGAGCATGTGTGTCTCCGTTTGTGTGTGCATAGTTCTGTGGTTTTAGACACGCTTTCTTGTAGTGCTTCTGCAAAAAAACAAAAAAGGGACTTATTTTGCATTCTCAATGGTGTTTTTAAGGGAATTAGGCAGAATAGATTTCTAGGTTGGGTAGGCCACTGCGTTCTCTTTTGTTTGCAAATTGGTCAACAAAATTTGCAGAGTGATTTCAGGAGAGAGCAGCTCTGAGGAATGTGGAAAATCATAATTGCCATCTGGACCATTGATTGATTGTGAGCAATAGTAGAAGGATGCCTATTACATAGAGAGACTCCTTCTGTCCAAATGAATTTCTGTATACTCTTCTATAAATAAAAGGGAGGAATATATTCTGCTGGAAGCCCGTGAACCATCGGTGAGGTTCCGATACAACACAGAGTTTTTTCCAAGGAGTGAATGTGGCTTAATTACTGGACTCTCTTAGCACAGGAAGGTGGAAACAAAATGCCAGGCCTCTGCTCTGAAGAGCAAAACTGCTGTCGCTGCAGTATCTTATACTGGACATCCACATATCCACAAGGAGTGCCTCTTAGGTCTATGACGGAGAGTGTCTCCATTCCTCAGTTCCCAGAGAGGGGAGAGGTATGGCCTAAAAAGCATGTAGATGGTGGAGAAATGGGTGGGGGAAGAGGAACAGTCATTAACATAGTATCATGTTTAATAAGTATGGCCTTGATTTCAGTAGATGTAATGGAAGCCAAATTAAATTGATACAGAACCCATTTCTCAGAGTCTTTTTTTTTTTTTTTTTTTTTGAGAGTCTCGTTCTGTCACCCAGGCTGGAGTGCAATGGCGCAAACTTGGCTCACCCTCTGCCCCCTGGGTTCAAGTGATTCTCCTGCCTCGGCCTCCCGAGTAGCTAGGACTACAGGCACCTGCCACCATGCCCAGCTAAGTTACGTATTTTCAGTAGAGATGGAGTTTCACCATGTTGGCCAGGCTGGTCTCAAACTCCTGACCTCAGGTGATTCGCCCACCTCAACCTCCCAAAGTGCTGGGATTACAGGCGTGAGTCATTTTGCCCAGCCATCAGAAAGATTGTTAATCCTATGAACTCCCTTTTGCAGGAGGGAAAGGGCCACTCTGTAGGGGCAGCCCTATCCAGGTAAAGTTGTTTTCAGCCTCCTGTCTACGGTTAAGTGAGGGAGTCACAGCAAGACAGAGAGTATTGCTGGAGGGTGAGAGAACTGTGGAGACCAACTGCCACATAGCAAGAGCCCAGCTCTTGGGAGCATTGAGATGTAAGCTCAGGGTTACACAGTTCCAAATCTTGGGAAGGGGCTTTTCAGACACACTGCTTTCTGCCGAGATAAGGAATGCATCACTCTGCCAGAGTATGACTTTTTACAGATTATTAAATAAAGCTGTATATGTCTCATTGTTACCTGATTGCTGGTGATATTTCTTTCAAGCCATTCACTGGGGTTCAGGGTGGGACGAGTTGCTGTATGCTGGTTCTGTGTTGGCATTTTCACATGTGATTGCTTATCCACCAAGCAACACTGTCCATTTATAGGAGGAAATGAAGCCTGATGATAAATCATTTGCCCAAGGTCATACAGCCAGTAACTCCAGCCAGGATCAAATCCTAGGGAATTATGCAGAATTCTATCTGATGTGTCTATATTTCCCTGAAGCCAAAAATCATGAGAAGCCTGCAGTATTGTTTGTGATGGAGGAGAAGCTGAAGTCTTGAGAAAGTGGTCCATGTCACAGCTCTACCACCTGTGTGGGATTGCTGAGTCTCACTTCTCATTTAATCATCTGCAACCACTTATCTGGGTTCCTCTAAGAGACCAGCCTGTGTTTCTCCAGAGATGGCTATATTTGTACCCATCAAGAATAATTTCAGACCAGGTGCGGTGGCTCACACCTGTAATCCCAGCACTCTGGGAGGCCGAGGTGGGCGGATCACTTGAGGACAGGAGTTAAAAGACCAGCCAGGCCAACATGGTGAAGCCCTGTTTCTACTAAAAATACAAAAATTAGCCGGACATGGTGGTGTGTGCCTGTAATCCCAGCTACTTGGAAGGCTGAGGCAGGAGAATCACTTGAACCCAGGAGCTGGAGGTTGCCATGAGCTAAGATCACACCACTGCACTCTAGCCTGGGCTACAGAGCGAGACTGTGTCTCAAAAAAAAAAAAAAA
>NW_012121820.1:17243104-17243648 GCF_000951035.1 Colobus angolensis palliatus
ACACTTCTGTGACCAAATGTATGAGCTTTTTTCCCATACCAACCAAGTCTCCAACACCCCAGACACGGAGTAGGTGTCCTAAATTATGACTCCAGCTTCCTGGCGTTAGCACAGACCCTACAGGTTAAGGGTTCAGGCCCACAAGACCTGCTGCAGATGCCAGTTGCAAGCAGTGGATCCCCAGGTTATTCATACTTCTGTCCACCCTGGCTACAAATTGGACCCCCTCCCTCAGGTTTGATAGTTTGCTAGGATGGCTCACAGAACTCAGGGAAACACTGAATTTACTGGTTTATTATTCAAAAGGATATGAGGCTGGATGTGGTGGCTCACACCAGTAATCCTAGCACTTTGGGAGGAGGAGGATCACTTGAACCCAGGAGTTCAAGACCAGCCTGGGTAATATAGTGATCATGAGGTCAGGAGATCAAAACCATCCTGGCTAACACGGTGAAACCCCATCTCTACTAAAAATACAAAAAATTAGCTGGGCGTGGTGGCAGGCACCTGTAGTCCCAGCTACTCAGGAGGCTGAGGCAGGAGA
>NW_012121820.1:17249143-17256155 GCF_000951035.1 Colobus angolensis palliatus
TTAAAAAAAAAAAAAAAAAACAACCAATATTCTGGGCAGTGAGCTGATCTCGGCTGCTGTTGACTAACTTTTTCCTTTTACCCGATACCTCATGTCCTCCAGAAAGTGCCTGGCACATAGTAAGATTTTCAAAAATTTGTGTAGTTAATGATTAGATGCTGTCTTATAAAAGTTGTGGCTAATACTGCCTCCTCCTAGGCTGGCCTATGGCATGGTCTTTATTTTGCCCCCAGGGGCTTATTGGCCTTGACCTGACCAAGTCCTTGACCAGGTGAAGGGAGCTGCAGAGACTTTGGGGAGGCTTCCAGCCTGAGTACAGCTCCCCTGTCTCTGTCTGCCTTTGGGCCCAGCCCCCAGCTCCACCTGCGGCAGGAAGGAGTCTCTCAGTCTATTGCAGGTGGTGACTGTGGTCTTCCTGAAGGAGGGGAAAGGAAACTAAGCCTTACTGAGCACCCACTCTGTGCCGGACTCCTGCAACTCTCCCCACAGCCCTGTGGCGCCTGTGGTGCGCCTCATTCACAGATGAGATGCAGGAAGCTTGCATGCTTTGCCTGAGGCCACACAGCTCCAACCAGGTTCAAGTGGGTACTCACGCTACCCAAGCCAGAGGTTCTCTCCCTGGGGTTTCCTGGTCTTGGGTTTGTAAAATTCCTCCTCAGGAGGATCGCTTGAGCCCAGGAGTTCAAGACCAGCCTGGGCAACACAGCAAGACCCCAATAATGTAAAACAAAAACAAAAAACCTCCTTAAGAACAGCAGCACCATTTCAGTGTACCCAGGCTGCAGGATCCTAAAACTCTGAGCAGGAAGTGGCTGTCAGGACTCATTTCCATGCCATATGCCCATTCTGTGTTCAAGAGCTCCCTTCCAGATGAATGCTGAACTCCCCATAGGGAGGCAGCAGCAAGCAGGTATTGGGTGTTTGTTTGTTTGTTTGTTTTGCGGCAGGGCGGGTACAGAGTCTCACTCTGTCACCCAGGCTGCAGTGCAGTGGCACAATCTCGGCTCACTGCAGCCCCTGCCTCCCAGGTTCAAGCAATTCTTTTGCCTCAGCCTCTCAAGTAGCTGGGATTACAGGCATGAGCCACTGCGACTGGCCTAAAACTCTACTTTCAGTTGGTTCAGTAGAAATTAAAACCAAATATAGGGCCGGGTGCGGTGGCTCACACCTGTAATCCCAGCACTTTGGGAGGCCAAGGCAGGTGGATCACAAGGTCAAGAGTTCGAGGCTGGTCAACATGGTGAAACCCCGTCTCTACTAAAAATACAAAAATTAGCCGGGCATGGTGGCAGATGCCTGTAATCCCAACTACTTGGGAGGCTGAGGCAGGAGAATCGCTTAAACCCGGGAGGCAGAAGTTGCCGAGATCATGCCATTGCACTCCAGCCTGGGCAACAAGAGCAAAACTCTGTCTCAAACAAAAAAAAATGTGTCGGAGGCTGGACACAGTGGCTCAAACCTGTAATCCCAGCAGTTTAGGAAGCCAACGCGGGTGGATCCCCTGAGGTCAGGAGTTCGAGACCAGCCTGGCTAACATGATGAAACCCCATCTCTACTAAAAATACAAAAATTAACTGGGCATGATGGTGGGCACCTGTAATCCCTACTACTCAGGAGGCTGAGGCAAGAGGATCGCTTGAACGCAGGAAGCAAAGGATGCAGTGAGCCTAAATTGTGCCACTGCACTCCAGTCTGGGCAACACAGCAAGACTCCGTCTTTAAAAAAAAAAAAAAAATACGTAGAGCAAAGTCTGGAGGGGTCCCAGGGAGTTAGAGTGTGCCATTCTTCTGGTGTGCTGGATGTGTTCACCAACCTGGAAGCTCTCTGAACCTCGTACTTTAGGGATTTTTATGGAAGCTTCATCACATAAGCATTATCAATTATTAACTCAATCTCCAGCTCCTCTCCCTACTCCAGAGGATGACGGTGGGACTGAAAGCTCCAAGCTCATAATGATGGCTTTGTCTTTCTAGTGACCAGTCCCCATCCAGGAGCCCACCAAGTGTTGCCTCATTAGAACAGAAAACACTTCTGTCACCGAGGAAATTAGAAGGGTTTTAAGAGCTCTGGCCAGGAGCCAGGGAGGAACACCAGTGCATATTTCTTAGTGGAAGACCTAGGATTTTAAATTTTGTAATTCTTAGGTGCTTCCCTAAGTAGAAAAGGAGAGTTATGCGGTGGGATTGTTTTAAGAAGAGACTAGAGATTCCCTACTTCCTGCCTCATTCATGAACTGCACCTTGAGGCTTGTTTTGGAAATTTGCCTGTCGTAAGAAGACGGGCATTAGAGTTGTATGGCAGCAGGAGTGGGAAGGTGGGCTCAAGCCAAGGCCTACGTCCCTGAGTGGCTGTCACCCATTCTAACATCCTGATTAGAACTTTCGTGCAGAAGTGTGCCTCCGCTCTGGCTCCTTCAGCTCGCTATGCCAAGTGCCTACAAAGATAAAAGTCAAACCAGCCTTCCCCAGGATCAAGGGAGAACCTGAGCAGGAGTGCTCTAGCTGGCAAGGCCCCAGAAAAGGCTGCATGGGCTGAACTGGAGTCAGGAGTCATTTCAGTGCAGTGGGCCCTTTGTCTCCAGGAGTACTAATCCCCCTAATGGGGAAGGAGCAAGAGGGTGTGGTTAAATCTTAATGAAAGGTGGGACTGAAGGTAACACACTGATCAAAGACAATTCAGCCAGAGTCACATTCTTTATCCTAGACCAGTGACTCTCAAGCTTGGGCATGGACTGTGGCTCATGCTTGTAATCCCAACACTTAGGGAGGCAGAGGCGGGAGGATCAATTGAAGCTAGGAGTTTGAGACCAGCCTAGGCAGCACAGTGAAACCTCATCTCTACAAAAAAATGTTAAAATTAGCCATGAGTGCTGGTGCACACCTGTAGTCCTAGCTACTCAAGGCTGAGAAGGGAGGATTACTTGAGCCTGGGTCAAGGCTGCACTGAGCTATGATTGTGCCACTGCACTCTATCCTGGGTGACAAAGCAAGACCCTGTTAAAAAAGAAATCAAGCCTGGGCATGCATTGGAATCACCTGGAAGCATAAAAACAGATTGCCGGGCCTACCCCCAGAGTATGATTCCGTGGATCTGGGATGCAGCCTGAAAATTTGCATGTCTAACAAATTCCCGCTGAGGCTGCTGGTCTAGGGACCACACTTGGAGACCACTGTCCAGATACTGCTATTCAAAGTGTCCCCAGACTGGCAACATGGGGGTCACCTGGGAGCTTATTAGAAATGCAAAATATTGAACTCCGCCCCAGACCTTCTGAATCAGAGCCTGCAGTTTAACAAGATCTCCAGGTGATTTCTATGCACACTAAAGGTTGAGAAGGCGCTGCTTCCCAAACTCGGCAGTCAAGGGAATCTCGTGGTTTAAAATTTAGATTCCTGGGCTCCCTGTCTGGTGACTTGGATTTAGAAAGTTTGGGAGATCCCAGAAATTACTACAATTAAGCCCGGTTGAGTGATTGTTATGGTCAGGCCAGCATGGGAACTCCTGCTCATTTTCCTCAGTTCTGTGTTCCTTGGACAAGACCATGCCACAAAGCCAGAGAAAAACCTTTTGCTCCAGGATCATGACAAGGCAGCAGCTGCTCCCCTAGAAACAGGAACTCGGGGAAGGTGGCTCCTCCATGGTCTGTGATGCCGTCAGAGGAAACGGGTGGTTGTGAGAACCACAGAGTCTGCAGTCAGAGCTAGAGCTCCAAGGACCCCACGCCTGTGTCTCTGTGACAGAGCTCAAAGGGCCCTGGGCCTTCCTTCCCTGGCTCGGCTGTGCTTGGGAGGGTTCCCCAATCCAGAATCCCTCAGGAGCATGGGGCAGCTGATCCATCCCTGCTGTACAAACTGCTGACTGCAGACGGATGCTGAGCTACCCAAACCAACACCTAGCCTCTCCCTGAAGCTCCTTCCAGGCTGAGAGAGTTCTGGGTGTCCTAGGACCAAGGACACTGGCAGGCTTCCAGAAGGGGCCCCAAAGTCCTAACCTGTCCAGCCAGAACATGCGTCTCAGCAGAGCCGTCTTCCCAAGCCTGTGATGACAAACCAGTAAGTATGCTTGCTTTTGTTCTCGGATGGCCTAGAGCCAGGTGAGGAAGAATGGTCTCCCGGCTCAGACTGGGTCTGGGCTTTATTTGCCATTGGGAAAAAAACAGCTCAAGGAGAAGGGAGAGTGGCTGTAAAGAGGGGTGGTTTCTGGGGGTCCCAGAAGAACCAAGACCCACCTGCTCCACCTTTGACTGCCTCTTGGAGCTTACGCTCTTCCCTGCAGCTTGTCTTCACGCCCGTCCTAGTCCCATCTCAGTTGCACATTTGCTGTGCGACTTTGGGCCCCTCTCTGCGCTGCAGTGAGACTCCAAAGGCAGGAATGTGAGGGCTATCATCTCTCAAGACAGTTCAGCTAGAGAGCCTACAGTGAAATCTCACTCTCAAAAGGGTGATATTTCTCAGTTGAAAGAAAGGGAGAGATCTCCCTTTAACTCGATCCAAATTCATTATTATTTTTTGTTGAGTTGGGGTCTCGTTCTGTCACCCAGGCTGGAGTGCGGCGGCATAATCATGACTATAGACTTGAACCCCTGGGCTCAAGTGTAGTGGTGCAGTCCTAGCTCATTGCACCCTTGAACTCCTGGGTTCAGGGGATCCTCCCACCTTAGCCTCCCAAGTAGCTGAGACTACAGGCATGTACCACCATACCCAGCTAATTTGTTATATTTTTGTAGAGATGGCAGGGGCCGGGGGGAGGTCTCACTATGTTGCCCAGGCTGGTCTCAAACTCCTGGCCTCAAGCAATCCTCCTGTCTCAGCCTCCTGAATTGCTGGGATTATAGGAATGAGCCACCGTGCCTGGTCAAATTCATCACTCTTACACCCACTACTGAAAAATGATCTTCAGAAGCACAAAATACACATGACAGCAGGCCCAGCCCTGCACGAATGGGCTATGTGACCAGAAGCACAAGGTTGTCCTCTCAGGGAGTTGGTCACTGTATCTGAAATGGGGCCCAAGTGAGACATTGAAAAAAAAAAAAAAAAAACAACCAATATTCTGGGCAGTGAGCTGATCTCGGCTGCTGTTGACTAACTTTTTCCTTTTACCCGATACCTCATGTCCTCCAGAAAGTGCCTGGCACATAGTAAGATTTTCAAAAATTTGTGTAGTTAATGATTAGATGCTGTCTTATAAAAGTTGTGGCTAATACTGCCTCCTCCTAGGCTGGCCTATGGCATGGTCTTTATTTTGCCCCCAGGGGCTTATTGGCCTTGACCTGACCAAGTCCTTGACCAGGTGAAGGGAGCTGCAGAGACTTTGGGGAGGCTTCCAGCCTGAGTACAGCTCCCCTGTCTCTGTCTGCCTTTGGGCCCAGCCCCCAGCTCCACCTGCGGCAGGAAGGAGTCTCTCAGTCTATTGCAGGTGGTGACTGTGGTCTTCCTGAAGGAGGGGAAAGGAAACTAAGCCTTACTGAGCACCCACTCTGTGCCGGACTCCTGCAACTCTCCCCACAGCCCTGTGGCGCCTGTGGTGCGCCTCATTCACAGATGAGATGCAGGAAGCTTGCATGCTTTGCCTGAGGCCACACAGCTCCAACCAGGTTCAAGTGGGTACTCACGCTACCCAAGCCAGAGGTTCTCTCCCTGGGGTTTCCTGGTCTTGGGTTTGTAAAATTCCTCCTCAGGAGGATCGCTTGAGCCCAGGAGTTCAAGACCAGCCTGGGCAACACAGCAAGACCCCAATAATGTAAAACAAAAACAAAAAACCTCCTTAAGAACAGCAGCACCATTTCAGTGTACCCAGGCTGCAGGATCCTAAAACTCTGAGCAGGAAGTGGCTGTCAGGACTCATTTCCATGCCATATGCCCATTCTGTGTTCAAGAGCTCCCTTCCAGATGAATGCTGAACTCCCCATAGGGAGGCAGCAGCAAGCAGGTATTGGGTGTTTGTTTGTTTGTTTGTTTTGCGGCAGGGCGGGTACAGAGTCTCACTCTGTCACCCAGGCTGCAGTGCAGTGGCACAATCTCGGCTCACTGCAGCCCCTGCCTCCCAGGTTCAAGCAATTCTTTTGCCTCAGCCTCTCAAGTAGCTGGGATTACAGGCACCCACCACCACACCCGGCTCATTTTTGTATTTTTAGTAAAGACAGGGTTTCACCATGTTGGCCAGGCTGGTCTCAAACTCCTGACCTCATGTGATCTGCTCGCCTCAGCCTCCCAAAGTGCTGGGGATTACAGGAGTGAGCCACCGCACCCGGCCCAGGTATTGTTATTCCCATGTCAACGACATGAGGCTGAAGAACAGAGAGGCTATTCCATCCGCTAAGGTAGGATCTTTACTCCCCGGACAGGACTGGCCCAGGAGGCCACAGAAATCACTCCATGATATTGATGGGCACCCGTCCTCATCCAGGAAGGAGCCCACTCTGTCACCACCCCATTCAGTGAGCTCCTCCAGAGTAAGGAGCATGGGTTCCCCTCCAGGGACTGCCAGCCCTTGGCAGGTGCCTGACACAGAGCAGGAACTCCATGAATACCAGCCGAACTGGGCCAGATGTGTAATTGTGCCTTGTCCCTACTGAAAAGAATGAAACCATCCGAAAAGAAATACAAAGCTCTGCCTCCCACTCCCCAAACACTTTAATATAGTGTTTGGAAAAATCAGCACTACCCTGGAAATCTGGGGATTTAAACTATTCTAAGGATAAGACACCTGTCCGAAGAGCTAACAGTCTCATTTAGTTAATGTGTGCTGAGTGCTTCCCTAAATGCTGAGTAATAGGCAAACAAAAGAAGTTCTTGTCCTCATGCAGTTACAGAATAGTGGCAGATTAAAGAAGTAAACTCTAAAATGAATGATGAAAACTTCCCAAGAGGCTGGGTCCCATGGCTCACACCTGTAATCCCAGGACTTTGGGAAGCTGAGGTGGGAGGATTGATGGAGCCCAGGAGTTCAAGAACAGCCTAGGCAACATGGCGAGAGCCCATAACTTAAAAAAAAGTAAAAGGGCCGGGC
>NW_012121820.1:17260475-17262058 GCF_000951035.1 Colobus angolensis palliatus
TTTTTTTTTTTTTTTTTTTTTTTTTTTGAGAGGGAGTCTCGCTCTGTCACCTAGGCTGGAGTGCAGTGACTTGATCTTGGCTCATTGCAACCTCTGTCTCCCAGGTTCAAGCAATTCTCCTATCTTAGCCTCCCTCCTGAGTAGCTGGGACTACAGGCGCATGCCACCATGCCCAGCTCATCTTTGTATTTTTAGTAGAGATGAGGTTTCACCATATTGGTCAGGCTGGTCTTGAACTCCTGACCTCAGGTCATCCACCTGCCTCAGCCTCCCAAAGTGCTGGGATTACAGGCATGAACCACCACACTCAGCCCTCCTTGCAGACCTCTGATCCAAGCCACAGGTCCTGGTATGCCTGGAGGGAGCTCACTGTCCTGTCATTGTCCCTTCCCACCCATAGCAGAGTGTGATCCCTGGTCAGAGAAAGGGTTCTAAGTGAGCCATAGGAAGTCAAAGGAGTGATCAACAAAGGCTAGGGGCTGGGAAGGCTTCCTGGGGAAGGAAGAATAGGATCCAAACAGGACTGAAGGAGAGGAGAGGGCATAACTGCCCATGGGAGGGACCTAAGCAGGGCCCCAGAAAGAAAAAGTTGAGCCTGTTGTGGCATAAAAAAGATGAGATGTGGAGAAAACAGTGTCCAATGTGCAGGAAGCCTTCAGAGGCTGGAGCCTGGCCCTACAGGAGGGAGGTCATTCACATGCTCTGTGAGGAGATAGCCAGGGCCCATCTGGGGAGGGAGAGTTATCTGAGATTGGGCCAGAAGCCTCGGCTCTGTCCCCATCACTGTGTCTCTTTCAGATTTCCCTCGATGATGTGCTTCTGAGTGCTCTGCTGAGGAATAATGGGAAGTCTGCCCAGCAGAAGAAAATCCCTGCCAAGCCCAAGCTTGAGTCCCTCTGTCCAAGGACAGGGACCTGTGACCATGGAAGCAGGTAGGCCTCGGGGCCTGTGACAGCCAGGCCCTTCCCACACAGTACTAGACTTCACTGCCTCTGTGGGCCTTCCTAGCCAACAGCTCCAACACAGCATAAGCACCACTGAGGGCCTGCTGCATACCAGGCCCTGCCTACTGAGCCATACAGCAGGGTCCCTGCTCCTATAGAGCCCACCTTAGCAGTAAGAATAGTAAACAATGGGGTAAATGAGAAAATAGGAGAAAGCAATAGGCACTGACTAGAATATTAAACCAGGAGGCATGATAGACCCCCAGGCATTTCCCAAGGCTTCCCTCCTTCTCAACAAGTTGTTTATCCAAACACCGAGCTGGCCAGCCCCACCTCTGCAGCCCCCTAGAGCTGCACTGTCCATTGCAGTAGCCACCAGCCACACGCAACTGCTTAAATTTAAAATTTTAGGCTGGGGTCGGTCACGGTGGTTCGTGCCTGTAATCCCGCACTTTGGGAGGCCAAGGCAGGCAGATCACCTGAGGTCAGGAGTTCAAGATCAGCCTGGCCAACATGGTAAAACCCTGTCTCTACTAAAAATACAAAAATTAGCCAGTCATGGTGGCAGGCACCTATAATCCCAGCTACTTAGGAGGCTGAGGCAAGAGAATCACTTGAACCCGGGAGGCAGAGGTTGCA
>NW_012121820.1:17264679-17272905 GCF_000951035.1 Colobus angolensis palliatus
CAAGGCAGGCAGACCTGAGGTCAAGAGTTTGAGACCAGCCTGGACAACATGGAGAAACCTGTCTCTACTAAAAGTACAAAAAAAATTAGCCAGGCATGGTGGTATGTGCCTGTAATCCCAGCTACTCAGGAGGCTGAGGTCCTCGAGGAGAATCGCTTGAACCTGGGAAGTCAAGATTGCAGTGAGCCTAGATCGTGCCACTGCACTCCAGCCTCGGCGACAGAGCGGGACTATCTCAAAAAAAAAAAAAGCAAACTTCACAGAATATGAGCCTACATTGAAGAAATAACATCACTGTGCCTACAAATATGTAGCAAAGTTTACAGCTGGACATTTCAAACAAGAGTACTGGGCTCAGAACGATTAAAACCTTAGAGGTAGGCTGGGCGCAGTGGTTCATGTCTGTAATCCCAGCACTCTGGGAGGCCAAGGCAGGCAGATCACAAGGTCAGGAGTTCAAGACCAGCCTGACTAACATGGTGACACCTCATCTCTACTAAAAATACAAAAAGTAGCCGGGCGTGGTGGTGGGTGCCTGTAATCCCAGCTACTCAGGAGGCTGAGGTAGGAGAATCACTTGAACCTGGAAGGCAGAGGTTGCAGTGAACCAAGATTGTACCATTGCACTCCAGCCTGGGTGACAGAGTGAGACTGCGTCTCAAAAAAAAAACCAAACAAAAAAAAAAAACACGCCTTAGAGGTAGATCTTGACTAATAGAACAAGGGTCACCTCACTCCTATTTCAGTTACAGAAAATGCTGACAAGCAAACACTGATGAGCCAAGATAATTCCGAGCAGATTTACTTACCTCAAAGAAAAATTATTTAAATTGTGAGTAAATTCTGCCAACCAAGCTATTAATCTGTCACTGCAGTAAAACAGATTGAAGCACATTTTCTTTTCTTTTTTTTTGGAGACGGAACCTTGCTGTGTCGCCCACGCTGGAGTGCAGTGGTGCAATGTCGGCTCACTGCAACCTCCGCCTCTCCTGTCTCAGCCTCCTGAGTAGCTGGGATTACAGGCGCCTGCCACCATGCCCGGCTAATTTTTGTATTTTTATTAGAGACAGGGTTTCTCCATGTGGGCCAGGCTGGTCTGGAACTTCTGACCTCAGGCTATCTGCCCACCTCGGCCTCCCAAAGTGCTGGAATTACAGGCGTGAGTCACCACAGCCGGTCAGTCTTGCAACCTTTTTTTTTTTTTCTTCTTTTTTTCTTTTTGAGATGGAGTTTAGCTCTTGTTGCCCAGGCTGGAGTGCAATGGTGTGATCTCGGCTCACTGCAACCTCTGTCTCCCAGGTTCAAGTGATTCTCCTGCCTCAGCCTCCAAAGTAGCTGGGATTACAGGCATGCGCCACCACACCAGGCTACTTTTGTATTTTTAGTAGAGATGAGGTTTTACCATGTTGGTCATGCTGGGCTCAAACTCCCAACCTCAGGTGATCCATGTGCCTCGGCCTCCCGAAGTGCTGAGATTGCAGGCGTGAGCCCCCACGCCCAGCCTCTCGCAACCACTTTATATCTACCACATGCCAGGCCTTGTGACAGGACCTGGGGACACAGGAGTAGACAAGACTGGCACAGTCCATGCCTTCAGGGACAGTTGAGCCCCAGGGACAGGTGCTAAACCAATAACCAACTAGAACTTAGATTTTGATGGCAGTATGTTTTAAGGGATTCTGACCAAGAGTGTGTGCAGAAGTGGCTGGTCAGGGAAGGCTTCCTGGAAGAAGGGACGTTTCAGTTGGGAAATGGATGAAGGTAAGTCAGCCAGGCAGAGTGAGGCCATTCAGGGGGACAATGTAGTGTATGCAGCTGGGTGGCTGCCCCCAGGGGTGCAAGGCCAGGGCTTCCAGGAGGGGAAGGGGCCCTCTCGGGCCACATTTTCCCATTCTCATCAGAGAGCACCTGTCACAAGATGTGCATCATTTGTCCAAGCATCAGACATTTCCCTGCACTGTGGAATGGCCAGGCCTTATCCTGCAAAGACCTCAGAGGAGAGACCCCTGGGGAGCTCTCCAGGCTGGGTTCACTGCAGGGGTCTCCACATGTACCTGGGAGGATGTGGAGGAACTAGTCCATTTCCAGAATCAGCCTCACTCTTCCCATGCCCACCTGGAGCACAGGCCCTTCAGCCCACACGGTGCCCCCACCCAACCCCCACATCCTTGTCTGCTCGTTTGCATCCCCCGCCCCACTTCCTGGGGTCCCAGCTCCATCTTAGAGGACCGGAGTCCTCTAAGACCTTGCTTCCTACAGGGCATCTAGGATGCAGATGGACCCTTCTTGCTGACCCTGGCTGCTTCTCATACTTAATGCGTTTATGTGCTACCAGTGTCTCAGGAATCCTTACAGAGAAAGGACAAGGGGGAAGAAGGGAGGGACACTAGGGTACAGTGAGGTGGCCTTCACCAGCTGCTGAAAGCTGGATTTTTCAGGCTACAAGGCTCGGCAGTCATAGGGAGTCTGGCTGGCCTGAGCAGGCTGCCCTCTGGGGTGGGTGAGGGCATGGGTCCTGTGCTGAGGGTGCCCTTGCCGCCTGAGGCCCAGCCTTGAAATTGGGCCTTATGGTCACCACATCCTGAGCCTCATGGCCATCATGTCCTGGGCAACAGAGCGAGACCTCATCTCTACTAAACAATTGTTTTAAATTAGCCGGGTGTAGTGGTGCACACCTGTAGTCCCAGCCACTCAGGAGGCTGATGCTGGAGGATTTGCACCCAGGAGGTCAAGGCTGCATTGAGCCTAACTTTTACAGATAGGATCTTGCCCTGTCGCTCAGGCCATGTGCGGTGCTGATGGAGCACAACCCAATTGCTAATTTTTTTCTTTCTTTCTCTCTGTCTGGGCACTGTCAGGGCCCTGCAAAGCTCTGCTGGAAAAGCTTGATTCCAGGGTGGCCCTCTTAGGAAGTGGATGGAACTCCGTCAGGGTGCTTGTGGAGGGCTGATGCTGGGAGCCAGACCCAGGCCAGACTCCACTAGACTTCAGGCATGGAGCAGGGCTAGCTAAGTGGGTGACCATTTCTGTCCCTCCATCTAGAGAGAAGCAAGGCCACAGCCGTGGCCCTGGGCAGTTTCCCAGCAGGTGGCCCAGCCGAGCTGTCGCTGAGACTCGGGGAGCCATTGACCATCGTCTCTGAGTAAGTCCATGGGCACTGGGTACCTGAATATGCACTAATAGAGCCAGGCATGGTGGTGCATGCCTGTACTCCCAGCTGTTACTAATAGAGCCAGGCATGGCGGTGCGTGCCTGTAGTCCCAGCTGTCATTAATAGAGCCAGGCATGGTGGTGTGTGCCTGTAGTCCCAGCTGTCTAGAAGGCTTAGGTGGGAGAATCGCTTGAACTCGGGAGTTCAAGACTGCAGTGAGCTATCATCAAGCCAGTGCACTTCCGCTTGGGTGACAGCAAGACTCTCTCTTTAAAAATAAATGAATGGACCACGTGTGGTAGCTCACACCTGTAATCCCAGCACTTTGGGAGGCCCAGGTAGGCAGATCGCCTGAGGTCAGGAGTTTGAGACCAGCCTGGCCAACATGGTGAAACCCTGTTTCTACTAAAAATAAAAAAATTAGCCAGGTTTGGTGGCGGGCGCCTGTAATCCCAGCTACTCGGGAGGCTGAGGCATGAGAATCGCTTGAACCTGGGAGGCGGAGGTTGCAGTGAGCTGAGATCACGCCATAGCACTCCAGCCTGGGTGACAAGAGCAAAAATCTGTCTCAAAAAAATAAAAATAAATGAAGGAAGGAAGGAATAGAGATGTTGTCCCGGGAGAAGGGGCCCTTCCCCAGGTAGAAAAGCACGAGCCTTTGCTGAAGTGCTCACAGAAACCCTGTGGTGGAATTTCAGGCGGCTGGACACCCCCCCAGGGAGAAGCAGTGGGTGGGCAGTGCCCTGTAGCAGGGAGCCTGGAGTCGTGCCATCTACCACTGGCCCCAGCCCTGACTCAGGAGCTACCTGGACAGGCTAGTGCAGGAAAGCCTGGGAAACAGGTGGGACAGGTGGCTGCAGGACCCAGCCTGAGAGGCTCCTTGCCAACCCTGAATGTGCAGTTCTTGGGGCCTTGACTTATCTGAAAAAGGTACCCCGACTCTTTTCTCTCTCCAGGGATGGAGACTGGTGGACGGTACTGTCTGAAGTCTCAGGCAGAGAGTACAACATCCCCAGCGTCCACGTGGCCAAAGTCTCCCATGGGTGAGTTCCCACCCCAGGCCCGCCTTGCGGAGCTTCCTGCTTTCTCTTCCCACAAGAGCTCCCCTTTAAGCGCGGCTCTGCGCTGAGCAAAGCTGAGGATAGAGGAGAATTGAACCGAGGCCCTGCCCTCAAGAGGGGCAGATAGCTCATCCTAGCACAGGTTGGCCCCTCCCCTGGGAAGGCCCATAGAGGAGGTGTGGAGCTCTGGGCTTTGGAGGTTGCCAGGATCTCATGGTGGAAAACGCTGAAAAGTCCAAACAGGAGATGGGAGCATGCCCTGTGAGGGTCTGGCACAGTGGTGCGCACCTGTGGTCCCAGCTACTAGGGAGGCTGAGGTGGGAGGATCGCCCGAGCCTGGAAGGTCAAGGCTGTGGTGAGCCATGATTGCGCCACTGCACTCCAGTCTAGGCCACACAGCAGGAGCCTGTCTCAATTAAAAAAGAAAAAATCAGAGGGGCAGCTCTTGGAAAAGTGGGGCTTAGAAAGGTGAGTGGATAGAATCAGGGTGCTGGGGGCACTGAGCAGGGATAGCAGAGAGGCTGGGACCAGCCCAGGTTACTTGGGAATGAGGTCTCCAGGCAGAGAAAGCTGAGGTTGTCCCCATGAGTTTGTCCTGCCAGGGCCCTGGAGCCAGGACTAGGAGGATAAAGATGGTGTGGGCCTCCGAGACCCTGAGCCCAGCTCTTCGTGGAACAGGTAGAACTTTGAGGCCCAGAGAGGGAGGGCCTTGTGAGGGTCACTCAGAGGCAGTGGTAAAATCTTGGCTTCCCTCTTCCTTCAGGCTGACCCTGTCCCTTGTCCCTCTCTCTCACTCCTCCAGGTGGCTGTATGAGGGCCTAAGCAGGGAGAAAGCTGAGGAACTGCTGTTGTTACCTGGGAACCCTGGAGGGGCCTTCCTCATCCGGGAGAGCCAGACCAGGAGAGGTGGGTAAGCTCAGCGCCAGCCCAGGCCCTCCCTGCGTGGAGGTCTCAGAAAGGAGCCCTGGCCGGGCACAGTGGCTCAAGCCTGTAATCCCAGCACTTTGGGAGGCTGAGACGGGCAGATCACGAGGTCAGGAGATGGAGACTATCCTGGCCAACACGGTAAAACCCCGTCTCTACTAAAAAATACAAAAAACTAGCCGGGCGAGGGGGTGGGTGCCTGTAGTCCCAGCTACTCGGGAGGCTGAGGCAGGAGAATGGCGGAAACCCGGGAGGCGGAGCTTGCAGTGAGTGGAGATCTGGCCACTGCACTCCAGCCTGGGCGACAGAGCAAGACTCTGCCTCAAAAAAAAAAAGAAAGGAGCCCACAGATATATGACTGCAGGTGCAGCCCAGAAAATAGGCTTTGCCTGACTCCTCAGTCAACCAAGATTTCCTGAGCCCCAGCTCCATGTCCTGCCCATATGAGCCATGTGGGGCTCAGGCTTGGAGAGATGGAGACAGGCCATGAAAGCAGAGGAGAGGCAGCTAACTTTCGAGCAATCAAGGGAGGCTTCATGGAGGAGTGGGCCATGAGTGGAAACTTGAAGGATGTTCCCACAGGATCCCGAGCAACAAGACACATTGGTGCTGGGGTGGGCCAGGGGGCTGCACCTCAGGACAATAGGAGGTTAGAAGTGAGCAAGGCTCCAGCATAGAGGCCTTGGATGCCGGGCTGAGAAGCTTGGGTTTTCTTCCAAGGCACTGGGGCTGCTCCTCGGCAGAGACACAGTGCTGGGCATGTGCTTTGGGGGAGATGAGAGGATTCATTACAGGGACTCTCTGAGTGTGTTCTGTGGGCCACCTGCTTAGAAATAGAGGAGATGGGGGGTCAGTTTAGGGGATACCGAAAATCATCCTTCTCTGAGAGGTTCATAATCCGTGTTAACAAAAGACTTCTTAAGGCATCGCGCTTGCCTAACTGGGCATTTCCCAAGTGTTTCTGAACGCAGGAGCATTTCATCATGCAGCACCTGTAATATTCACTCTATGTTCGTTCATTCAGCAAATGCTTCTCCAGCACCTATGATGTGAGGAGCCTTCGGGGAAGGACAGGACCTACTGTATATGTCAGGCCTTAGGCATCTCTGCTGAGGGAGGTGGACATGGTCCCTGCTCTGAGAGCTTCTAGGTCACTGGAAGCCAGTGTTCCATGGCACAGAATCTCTATTTGAGATTCACAGTGATGCCAGGGCTTGCCCCTCCAATGCCAAGAGCCAAGTGTGATATGACTTGAGGGCGGGGCAGGCAGAAGGCCAGATGTGAAGGGCTAGAGTTCCTAGCCTTGGTGTCGAGCAGTCTGGCCGTTGTCTGCCATGTTGCTGCCATGAGAGCCTATCAGCAATAGAGCAAAAATCTGCATTTCTAAAAATGAATACAGGCGGGGCACTGTGGCTCACACTTGTAATCCCAGCACTTTGGGAAGCTGAGGTGGGAGAATCACTTGTGCTCAGGAATTTGAGACCAGCCTAGCCAACATAATGAGACAACTTCTCTACAAAAAAATTTAAAATGTAGTGAGGCATGGTGGTGCCTCCCTGTAGTCTGAGCTACTTGGGAGGCTGAGGCGGGAGGATCGCTTGAGCCCAGGAGTTCCAGGATGCAGTGAGCCATGACTGCATCACTGCACTCCAGCCTGGGCAACAGAACCAGACTCCATCTTCAAAAAATGAAAGTGAATGTGAATGGCCCACAGTAGGTATCTAGGCTCAGCCAATATATTGGCAACTAGGATTTTTAATAGAGTATAGTCACAGAATTCCCCTGCGCTGACTAGGCGGGATTCCTCCCTCCCCAAGACACAACATGATTCTGATCTCTTGGCAAAACCTTAAAACAGTGACAGGATCTCTTGGGTCAGTAGCCAGTCAGAGCTAGAAACCCATTGGAAGTCACCTCATGGATCCTCCTCTCCCCACTGTACAGACTGAAAAACAGGCCCACAGAGGGGTAGGGACGTGCCACATCCCACATTCATGTGGGACGTCTCCCACCCCAGGTGCAGGGCCTTTTGCAATGAAAACACAAAGTTGATTGATAGTCTCTTTGATGACCCTGCCTCCCTCTGAGCTGCTGCCCGAGTCCCTTAAGGTAGAGGCAAGGAGGGACGTTGAAGGAGCAGCAGCACCCACGTTTGTGTTAAACCCTTTAAGTGACTTAAAACAATATATGGGGATTGTACTCCCATTGTCTTCATTTTACAGATGGAAGAACTGAGGCTTAGAGAAGAGAAATAGTTTGCCTGGGGAAACACAGCTAGTAAGTGCAGAGCCAGGATTCAAACTCAGCCACAGCTCCTGTCACTCCAGGCCCCCAAGAAAGGCCCACATGGGGCAGTAATGTTGGCACTGCAAGCACAGTGACAGACCAGGAAAGGAGGTATCAGGAGCGGACAGACCTCCTGGTGCCCGCCTTGATAGGAACTAACTGTGAGAGGCTGTCGGGACCCTTTGTTCTCTGCCTCAGTCTCCCCCCCAGGACCCTCTCCAGCTTCTTTGCGTCTCCTCCCTTGCCCTTGGGCGCTCCTGGGTTGACCTCTCCGAGGCCCCTCCTGCTATTTTCTAGGTAGCATCAGCACCCCCACCTCACATACATCCATATGCTGGTAGAGGGGCTGGGGAGGCCAGCCCAGCACAGCAGCTGCAAACAGGAAACCACAGCAGCGGTGCGGAGTGGAGCAGGGCCCCACTGCAGCCTGTCCCCCGGAGCTTGAGAAGCCACAGGAAGTGCTCAGTGCTCAGCTGCCCCACCCCTGGCCCATTCTCTGGCCTGGTTCAGCCCCAAGAATATAGTGGCCGGCCTTTATGGCCACTCTGCCCCTTACCTAAGAAGGCACAGACGCAAAGAGAAAACCGTGTGAGTGATAGAGGAGAAAGCCGTATGGATCCATGAATTTTTTTTTTTTTTTTTTTTAGACAGAGTCTCACTGTCACCCAGGCTGGAGTGAAGTGGCACACTTTTGCCCAGTGCCGCCTCCGCCTCTTGGGTTCAAGTGATTCTCATGCCTCAGCCTCCCTGGTAGCTGGGATTACAGGCGTGTGCTACCACACCGGGGTAATTATTATTTTTTTG
>NW_012121820.1:17273835-17279163 GCF_000951035.1 Colobus angolensis palliatus
AAAAAAAAAAAAAAAATCCACATAATTACTGGGACTAATTATCCAGGTCCCCATAGTCAACTCCAAAAGGGGATGGATCAATATGCAGCTCTTCTTATCAAAGAGGAAGATGAAAAACGTGAACAGGGAAAGAAAAAAAGAATTTGCCAATTTTTCAGGAAAGATAAAGTTTTCCTGCAGGTCATGGTCAATTTGTGGGACAAGAATCAGTTTAGGGGCCATGTGCAGTGTCTCACACTTGTCATCCCAGCATGTTGTGAGGCCAAGGCAGGAGGATCACTTGAGCCCAGGAGTTCAAAAGCAGCCTGGGCAACAAAGGGAGACCCCCATCTCTTAAAAAAAAAAAAAAAAAAAAAAAAATTTTTTAAGTTAGCCGGGTGTGGCGGCATGTGCCTATTGTCTCAGCTACTTGGGAAGCTGAGGCAGGAGAATTACTTAAGCCCAAGAGGTCGATGCTGCAGTGAGCTATGGTCACACCACTGGACTCCAGCCTGGGTGACAGACCAAGACCCTGTCTCTAAAAAATAAATACATAAATAAATAAATTCAGTAAATCAACTACTGATGGCTGTACCCCACCTCCAGGGTTTCTAACTCACTGATCAGGGATGTGGCCTGCACACTGTAAAAGCTGCCCAGGTGATTCTGATGGGTAGCCAGGGTCAGAACCCACTAATTTAGTGGGTCTGGACCAGTGCATGTTTGTAGTGAAACTGAGCAGAGAACATGACCATGGTTGGGGTAAATACTGCGTCATAAAACTTTTGTTTCAGACTTTTTATAAGGTGTGTCCTGGGTCACAGTGTAAACTTCTATACTGTGGTTTGACACCGCAGTGACTCTAGGGGCCCAAGTGACCTCAGAGAACAGTGGTTCTCAGACTTGAGTGTACAGAAATCATCAGGGAAACTTGTCGACACTGTCGACTCGTGGGCCCCACTGCAGACTTAACTGAATCAGACTTTTGGGGGCAGAGGTCAGAAATCTGCTTCTTGGACAAGCTCTCTGGATGGTTCTACTGTTCTCTTGAGTTTGAAAACAGAGTTCCAATCTAGGGAACCCAGAATGAAGTAATAAGAGATAATGTATTTTACAGTATGCTCTTGTCTTATATAATGGGAATTAGCCATTGACCGAGTGAGTGAGTGATGCCAGGATCAGCTTTTCATTGGCCCAAAGGCACTGATTCCACAGGGGCTTCAAGCCTGTGTGTGGACCAAGGAGGAAGGCCTGGGGCCCTGAGCTACCAGGAACACTACTCAGAGTCCAGAGCGGGAAGACCCCATCTTCCCAAGTCCTTCTGGCATACCTGGCTATATGACAGGCCTCGGGACAGCCATGGCCAGGCTCTAGTCAGGCCCCAAATCTTGGTCAGTGAAGAGTGCCTGGAAGACTTTGTGGAGGTCACAGGATTGTGCAGAGGTCAGCACAGGGTTGGGGACAGGCCCCAGCAGCAGCCCCACCTGGCTGTCCTGCTGTATATCTGTTCTGCGTCAGGCACTGTAAGGGAGATTGATGAGCAAGACGTCGTTCCTGCCCCCGTGGGGCTCCCCTCTGTCCACTTTCAGTTGGGAAACACTTACTGAGTATCTCCTCTGAGTCAGGCCTGCTAAGTCATGGCTTTTGTCCTCAGGGTGCAGACAGTGGAGGGTGCAAGATTCAGAATCCCCAAAGCTTCTCAGAGGCCTCGGCAGAGAAGGTTCAGGAGGGTCCTGCTAGGCCCACTTCCCACACGCAGCTCCTGATCTGATCTCTCATATCCCCTCCCAGCATCGTCACTGGAATACCTGACCCCAGAGGTCCCGGAGGTGATGTTGCCTACGCCTGCCGGAGCTTTCTGAAATCAGGAACTTACACTTTGCCTTTCTTTCTGGTGGGCCCTCCTCTAGGCCCCGCATCCAGCCACAGCTTCCACTGTTCCCTCTGGACCCTCTGCCCACCAGCCACTCTGTAAACATACCTTGTTCTTTCTACCACTGCATCCTTACACATACCCCTCCCTCCATCTGGAAAGCCTGCCCTCTGCTTCTCCTCACAGCAAACTCACACTCATCCTTCGCCATTCGTTCCAATGGGACCTTCCCAGACCATCGCCTACCCAGACCATCGCCTACCCAGATTATCGCCTACCCAGACCATCGCCTACCCAGACCATCGCCTACCCAGACCATCGCCTACCCAGACCATCGCCTACCCAGATTATCGCCTACCCAGACCATCGCCTACCCAGACCATCGCCTACCCAGACCATCGTCTACCCAGACCATCGCCTTCCCAGATTATCGCCTTCCCAGACCATCGCCTTCCCAGATTATCACCTTCCCAGACTATGTCAATCTTTGTTCTCAACTCCCATAGCATCTTGAAAAGACCTCTTCTGTAGCTATAATAGGTTTATTTCTTTTCTTTTCTTTCTCTCTCTTTTTTTTAAAGACAGGGTCACCCAAGCTGGAGTGCGGTGGCACTATCTTGGCTCACTGCAACCTCCGCCTCCCAGGCTCAAGCGATTCTCCCACCTCAGCCTCCTGAGTAGCTGGGACTACAGGTATATATGCTACCATGCCTGGCTAATTTTTGTGGGTTTTTTTGAGACAGAGTCTTGTTCTGTCATCTGGCTGGAGTGCAGTGGCACGATCTCGGCTCACTGCAACCTACACTTCCCGGGTTCAAGCAATTCTCCTGCCTCAGCCTCCCGAGTAGCTAGGATTACAGGCGCATGCTACCACACCCAGCTAATTATTGTATTTTTAGTAGAGACAGGGTTTCACCATGTTGGCCAGACTGGTCTTGAACTCCTGGCCTAGGTGATCTGCCTGCCTTGGCCTCCCAAAGTGCTGGGATTACAGGTGTGAGCCACCACACCGGCCAATGTTTAGTTATTGATTGATTGAGCCAGGGTCTTGCTCTGTTGGCTAGGCTGGAGTGTAGTGGCACAGTCATGGCTCACTGCAGCCTCAATGTCACAGGCTTGAACAATTCTCCTGCCTCAGCCTCTGGAGTAGCTGGGACCACAGGCATGCACCACCATGCCTGACTAATTTTTAAATTTTTTGTAAAGACAGACTCTCACCATGTTATCCAGGCTCATCTCAAATTCCTGGCTGGCCTTAAGTGATTCTCCAACCTCAGCCTCCCAAAGTTCTTAGATTACGGTCATTAGCCATTGTCCCTGGCCAATGTTCAGTTCCTATTTTGTAAATAAATTTTAATTTTACATTTATCCTTATTGTTAAGTAAGTGATGTTCGGTTTTTGTTTTTTGTGGGTTTTTTTTTTCTTTTTTTTTTTTGAGATGGAGTCTTGCTCTGTCACCCAGGCTGGAGTGCAGTGGCGCAATCACGGCTCACTGCAACCTCTGCCTCCCGGGTTCACGCCATTCTCCTGCCTCAGCCTCCCGAGTAGCTGGGACTACAGGCGCCCACCACCACAGCTGGCTAAATTTATTTCCTGAAACAAAATCATGGCTGGGCACGGTGGCTCATGCCTGTAATCCCAACACTTTGAGAGGCCAAGGTGGGTGGATCACCTGAGGTCAGGAGTTCGAGACCAGCCTGGCTAACATGGTGAAACCCCGTCTCTATTAAAAATACAAAAAAATTAGTCAGGCATGGTAGCAGGTGCCTATAATCCCAGCTACTCAGGAGGCTGAGGCAGGAGAATTGCTTGAATGCAGGAGGTGGGGGGTGCAATGAGCTGAGATTGTGCAATTGCACTCCAGCATGAGGAACAAGAGCAAAACTCCGTCTCAAAAAAAAAAAAAAAAAAATCTGGGGACATAGTCTGATGAACAGAAACTACATACTTGAAATGAGGACCGTTAAGGAAAATCCTAGCTGTGGATGTGCTGACAAGACAGCACTTATTTCCCCCGAGTGTGATGATTTCATGCCTGTGTCTGGGCCCAGAGCAGAGTGTCCAGCATGTAGTGGGTGCTCAGCAGATGTTTACTGAATAAATGAATGAGCAGGTGCGCACACCTATGCACGTTGAGAGGGGGAGAGAGGATGAAGAGCTGGGGGAGACTGCCCCCCAAACAGGAAGATTCAGGCCGTTTGTAGCATCAGTTCCAAAGACAGAACCAAAGTCACCTCCCCATTACCCCTAGTGACCTGCTCCCCCATCAGTCACCTGGACCTGTGTGCCCCACAGCACTCCATCTTCAGCTGAGGGCTGGCTCTGGGTGGGCCTTCTGTCCCCAGGGCAGGGTAGGGCTTAGTAAATGCTCAATATGTGTTTGCTGCAAATCGTGCAATGATAGGCCTTCAAGAATCATTCCCAGCACCATCTGTGCTCACAGACAGTAGGAGTGCAAATGGTGATGTGCTCTCCTTTAAAACTGCTTGTCATCATGGCTCCATCTGAGTGTTTTTCACAGAGACTCAGTCATTCATTCAACAAACAGATACTGTGTGCTGACTCTGTGCCAGGCACTGTTCAGAAAACCAGAGATCCTGCAGTATGAAAAGCAAGATTCCTGCCCACAATCTAGTTGGCAAAGTGGACAGTAAACAAATAAGAAAAGAATGTGAGAGTGGTAAGTGCCAAGAGGAAATAAAGCAGTGTTCAGAGGACACGGAGTGCCAGGGTGTGAGTGTGAACACAGGCCTCAGGGAGGCGCGTGCGTCCTCAGCAGGCAGCCACAGGAGACAGGACGAGGGGAGTGGGGAGTTGGCAGTCAGGTCACACAGAGCCTTTCCAGGGAGAGGACTTGGGATTGATTTGAAATGTGACAGGGAGGATTCTGAGACGACCTGACTCCTCCTGCCTGCTGCGAAGAGAGGAAGCCACGCAGGAAGCTGCAGCAGGCTCTGTCTAGGTGAGAAGTGGTCGGTTCTTAGCTGTTCTTATTGTGTGTTCTGACCACACCCAATAGGGGCTTTCTGTTGGGCTGGATGTGAGGCTGAGAGAGAGGAAGCAATCAGGGATGGATGACCCCTGACCTCTTTATCCCTGAGACCAGATCCCAAGTGTAGCCACCCTTTCTGATTCTGGTAACTGGTGACAGTGGCTGGGGTGGGGTGGTTCAAGAACCATGCAAAAGATATAAGGTCTTGGTCACTAGTTCAGCTGGGTTGGTTGGCCTTCTGGGCCTATTTCAAATATTTAGCCCATTCCCAACCACAGAATTTTTTCAGGGTTACAGCACAGTTCAAGAAAAGACTCTTCTCAGAGGTACAGAATACAGGCCGGGCGTGGTGGTGCACACCTAGAGGCCCAGCTACTTGGGAGGCTGAGGCAACAGGATCACTCGAGCCCAGGAGTTTGAAGCCTGCCTGGACAACATAGTGAAACTGTCTCTAAAAAAGAAAAAGAAAAAAAAATTAAAGGT
>NW_012121820.1:17282968-17287700 GCF_000951035.1 Colobus angolensis palliatus
CTTGTGATCCGCCGGCCTCGGCCTCCCTAAGTGCTGGGATTACAGGCGTGAGCCACCACACCTGGCCCGTTTTTTACTTTTACAAACAATGCTGCCATGCATATTCTTACCTGTGTGCTTCTGAGGTAATGTGCCTGGGTAGAACTGCTGGGTTGTAAGGTACGTGCATGTTCAGCTCATCTAGTTAATGCCAAACTATTTCCAAGATGGCTTGTACTAATTTCTCTTCCACCAGCAGGGTGGGAGGTCCTACTTCTCCACTTCCTTGCCAGCATCTTGATAGTGTTTTTGCATCCTAACACATCTACCACCTGAGTCTTTGTAAGAACAGCCAACACTGAATGTTCATTCACACGGTGCCAGACCCTGAACTGAGGGCTCTGTGTGTGATTTGATTTCACCTTCACAAGAGCCCCATCTATTATGAACATGTTATTGATGAACAAGAGAGCAAGTCTTTGTCCTGCTTCTGCCCAAGACACTTCCCTTCTGCCGGGGCCCCATGGCCATGTTGCCTATCTTCGTTTCCCAACCTGGGTGGGGCTGAGTCCCAGCAGGGCCTCAGCGCCACCCCTGGACCCCTTTCTCCTCAGGCTCTTACTCCCTGTCAGTCCGCCTCAGCCGCCCTGCATCCTGGGACCGAATCAGACACTACAGGATCCAGCGCCTTGACAATGGCTGGCTGTACATCTCACCGCGCCTCACCTTCCCCTCACTCCAGGCCCTGGTGGACCATTACTCTGGTATGGCCTTTCCCTGCCCCCAGGAGTAGGCTGGGATAGTCTGCTGGGATAGTCTGCAGGGAGGAGCAGGCAGTGGTGTCCTCGGATATTTTACCTGCTATGGAGTATTCAGACTGACAGAAGAGAGGCCTCCCCTATTTTCACACCAGTCCCCATGCCAAGAAATGCAGGCTGAGCGCCTTGTCTTCACCTCGTGCCCTAGCAGAAAAGCCACATACCTCCTGTGTAGGCTCAGGTCAGTACCTTGCCTACCACTGTGGTTCTGATTCAAAGCCCCTGGCAGCAGGTGGAGTTCTCTCCACAGGAACTGGATCCAGAGCTGCTGCTGTGTGGGATTCAATCCTGACTCTCCTTAGTACTTCCTGATGCTGGTCCTTCAACAGACACTGGAAGATGCAGTCACTGGGCACAGCGTCAGGGGGCAGAGAGGGAAGAGCACTGTCGTGAAAACTCAGGGGTTTTCTCCAGGTCACTCCATGCGGGAGTAGACAGTAGTAGACTGAGCATTCCTTAGCTTTCTTCTTCCCAATTTCCTAACCGGAAACTTGAGCTCAAGAGGTCCATGAACTCACCCTAAATCATACAGTGATTGTCTCCCAAAAGTTAGCCCAGAAAGACCTTTGACTGCATCTGTCTCCATGAAACCAACAGCTTGGGGCTCATGTCCTGTCACTCTTTTGTAACCATGCCCCCTCCTGCCAAGTGTGGAGGGCTGTCAGGATGAGGGCTGTTGGGGAGAAGTAGGGTAGAGTCGGCCATGTCAGGGATGGAGGTCTCTTCCTCAGAGCTGGCGGATGACATCTGCTGCCTCCTCAAGGAGCCCTGTGTCCTGCAGAGGGCTGGCCCGCTCCCTAGCAAGGATATACCCCTACCTGTGACTGTACAGAGGACACCACTCAACTGGAAAGAGCTGGACAGGTAAAGTCGGGGACTCCTGGAAACATGAAAGCAGGACCAAGAGTTAGAAGGACTCACCCCTAGGAACCACAACCCGAATGTACCTGCCACACTCAGGGACACCTGGCAGCTGAAGCCAGGGCACACTGACTCAACTCCCGGAGCACAGCCCAGGCTCGGCAGGTGGGGCTGGGGAAGCTGATCTGATAGGGAACAGGGGAGCCCCATGAGGTCCTCATCAGGAGTGAGGGGTTTTGAGAACAGTGCATTTTTGTGTGTAGTGAGTGCAGGGAGGAGGAATAGGCTCCTTGACCCAATTCTCTTCCTTTGTCCACAGCTCCCTCCTGTTTTCTGAAGTTGCCACAGGGGAGGAGTCTCTTCTCAGTGAGGGTCTCCGGGAGTCCCTCAGCTCCTACATCAGCCTGAATGAGGAGGCTGTCTCTTTGGATGATGCCTAGGCCCAAAAGAGAGGCCGAAAGGGAAACCAAGACTGCACACCTAGAACCCCAATTCAGCCCAGCCACCTGAACACCCGAGGCAAGGCTGTGCACTCAGTGAGGGAGGGCTGGGACACAGAGGTGCATCCAGGGTCCCACCTATACCCTTGCTCTTTCCTCTCTTGGCCCTAAGAAGTCACCTACCTCCTCCCAGTGCCATGATCCCACCTGCGACCTCTAGTCCAAATGCAGAGAAGCTGGGACCAGGGCCAGGGTTCCAAAGAGAGTAAGCCTCCTGGGGGTCTGACCTACTCAGTTCTTGAGTTTGTTTCCAGTACCATCTGGATGCCCTGCCTGCTGAGCCCCATTCTACATCCCCCCGTTAACCAGGCCCCACCCACAAGGTAGACACAACCCCTAGCTTCTGTGAGAAAATCATTTTCAGGAAATTTACAAGTCTCGTTGAGACCACCACCGTACCTCAGAAGATAGGACTGTGGCCTAGAAGGGAAAGGAAAACTGAGATGATGTCTTACCGTAGCAGCAGGTTGTAGGTGCTCCAGCCTCTACATGACCTCCAGAGCAAAGAGAAAGACTTCTGACAGTCTAAGTCCTCAAAATGTCCCCCATTGAGGACAACAGCCCCAGCTCTTTTTTATCTGAGATGGAGTCTTGCTCTGTTGCCCAGGCTGGAGTGCAATGGTGTGATCTCAGCTCACTGCAACCTCCATCTCCTGGATTCAAACAGTTCTCCTGCCTCAGCCTCCAGAGTAGCTGGGATTACAGGTGCACACCACTATGCCTGGCTAATTTTTTTGTATTTTTAATAGAGATGGGGTTTCACCATGTTGTCCAGGCTGGTTTCAAACTCCTGACCTCAGGCGATCCACCCACCTTGGCCTCCCAAAGTGCTGGGATTACAAGTGTAAGCGACCGCACCCAGCCTAGCTTTCAGATCTCTACTTCATTTTGTGGCTTACCATTCCCTAGCACACTGGCCTTGCCATCTTGTGGCCAAATACAAAATAACACCTCTTAAGTCTAGCACACTGCAGTGAGGCCAGGCACCTCAGTGCTGGGCAGGGGCATCAGAAGGTGCTAAGCCCTCTCTCCACAAAGCCAAGACTGAGGCCACAGCCTACACCAAATCCAGCCCTTGATTTCCCTGCTGCCCCCATAAAGAGAAAGAGGTCTGCTGGATCTGCTAAGGGAGCACGGAGAGGAAGAAAGAGGGATAGGGGTGGGAGATACCACCTCGAGTGTTCCTACTGGGTTCCCAAGCTACAGGTGGGGTGGGAAAGGCTTTATTAGGTATCATCAACAGGTTCTCAATTAAAGATTTGATTTATTCAAGTATCTGAAAACATTCTACAATGGAAACTGTTATTAGATGCTGCCTGTACTGTGCTATGGACCACACACAGTCATGCTGTTTCAGAAGACTTGAAATGCCATTGATAGTTTAAAAACTGTACACCTGATGGAGAATCGAGGAAGACAATTTAATGTTTCATCTGAATCCAGAGGCGCATCAAATTAAATGACAGCTCCACTTGGCAAACAGCTGTTACTTGACGGTATCCAAGAAGAAATGGTTGGTAACGGATAAATTCAGAAATGCTTCTCCAAAGGTGGGTAGTTTTTAAAAAGTTTCAGGTCACAACCCTTGCAGAAAACACTGATGCCCAACACACTGATTCGCAGTCCAGGAAACAGGGGTCTTCCAAGTTCCAAGGGGCTGGGGTTCCCCAACGATCAAGTTCCTGTGCTGTAATCAAGAGGGTCCTTTGGACTGGGTAGGGATCAGCTGGGAGCTGTACACCATCAGTCATAATGAATGGCAGTGTAAAAGATGATCCAGATGACCTAGTGAGGAGACAAGCACTGTTCATAGGTCACCTGGGTTAACACAGGCCCTGATTCCACAAAACAAAAATGCCAGATGAGAATGTAAACACGGGGCACTCTCCCAGGGCTATCCATTGCACAATCGGCTTGGGGAGTCTAAGTTAAAATTTCACTGAAATCACACTGTTACTAACAGAGCCCAGGACTGCCCACCTGCACTTGCAAAGGAACTCCTGATAAGCTCCTCCCCTACCAAATGGCAACCCCAGGCCCAGGGAATTGAGATACAGAGGTGGAAATGATTCAAGTAAAGCATACTACCCTGCTAGCAGGTGCTGCAACTACCAGTGTGAAAATACCATCATAATTTGTCAGCTGCATTATCAAAGCAGGGATTCTCAAACCTTGGCTACTCATTGTAATCTCCTGGTTCTTTAAAAAACATATAGATGCCCCAGCAATACCTCTCAAAAGATTTTATTGGTTTGGATTAGAGTCTGGACACATAAGGTTTTTTTTTTTTTTTAATCCTGCTGGGACTCAACAGGTACACACCACCAGTCCTGGCTATTTTTTTTTTCCCCCTGTAGAGATGGGTTTCGCCATATTGCCCAGGCTGGTCTCAAACTCCTGGACTCAAGCAGTCTGCCTGCCTCAGCCTCCTATAGTGCTGTAATTACAGGTATGAGCCACCATGCCAGGCCATGAGTATAATTTTTAAAAAAACGGGCCGGGCGCAGTGGCTCAAGCCTGTAATCCCAGCACTTTGGGAGGCCGAGACGGGCGGATCACGAGGTCAGATCAAGA
>NW_012121820.1:17288830-17295854 GCF_000951035.1 Colobus angolensis palliatus
ACTTCATTCCTTTTTAAGACCAAATAACATTCTACTGTATGGATATATATTATCCTATCCATTCATCAAGTGATGGTCATTTGGATTGTTTGTACTTTTTAGCTATCATGAAAAATATTTCCTAGTTTCTTTTTGGAGGTGGAGTTTCCCTCTTGTTGCCCAGGCTGGAATGCGATGGCGTGATTTCAGCTTGCTGCAACCTCTGCCTCCCAGGTTCAAGTGATTCTCATGCCTTGGCCTCCCAAGTAGCTGGGATTACAGGCGCCCGCCACCACGCCCAACTAATTTTTTGTATTTTTAGTAGAGATGGGATTTCACCATGTTGGCCAGGCTGATTTTGAACTCCTGACCTCAGGTAATCTGCCTGCCTTGGCCTCCCAAAATGCCGAGATTACAGGCCTGAGCCACCGTGCTCAGCCCTCCTAGTTTCTAGTATGTAGCCAGGGTTGAGAATCAGATGTAGAAGCTGACGATGGGCCCTGGATTTACACACTACAGGGGACTGTACATATTTCAGACCACATCTTCTGGGATGTGGCTCAACACAGGCCATGGCCCGAAGCCTTTAAAAAAACAGCACCCTGTTCACATAGTGTAACTCAATCAGCGGGGTCCCCTCCTGTAAGTGACACCTCATGAAATGAACAGTACCTGTTGTAAAACTATCAGCTACACATACCATGAACAAGGCAAAAGAGGTCATAAACCCTTCTTTCGTGAGCTCCCACGTGCCGCCATATTCTTCCTCATCAATCTGTAGATAATTGCTGAAGTAGAGGTACAGGACTCCTGCATTGATCAGGCAGAATCTAGAGCAAGAGAGAAGAAGTGCCAAACATAAACTGTAAGATCAGAAGTCTCAGAACTTGGGGCCGGGCATGGTGGCTCACGCCTGTTATCCCAGCACTTTGGGAGGCTGAGGTAGGTGGATCACTTGTGGTCAGGAGTTCAAGAACAGCCTGGCCAACAAGATGAAACCCTGTCTCTACTAAAAATACAAAAACTAGCAGGGCATTGTGGTGGGCACCTGTAATCCCAGGTGTTCAGGAGGCTGAGGCAGGAGAACTGCTTGAACCCAGAGGCAGAGAGGTTGCAGTGAGCCAAAATTACTCCACTGCACTCCAGCCTGGGCAACAGCGAAACTCCATATACAAGTATATAGTGTGTGTGTGTGTGTATATAGTTCTCCAAAGCCCCTTGAAGTAAGACAGAATGGCTGCCGAGCTGTCCCAAACAGGACCTGACATGGGCCTCCAGGTAGCTCCAGCTGGGGGAGGCTATGAGAGAAACACACGTGAAGCCGCTGCTTCACAGCCTAGTTGAGCAGGCAACAGCATACCCCCGTACAACTCCCCGTGGGAGACCATTTCTGGATATCCACGGTCTGTTACTGCTACGGGATGCAGATGTGAAGACGACTGTTCCTGCCCTCAGCTCACCATCAATTACGGGGCTAGGAACAGCAATGAGCTAGGCATGGTGGCTCACGCCTATAATCCCAGCACTTTGGGAAGCCAAGGTAGGCGGATCACCTGTCAGGAGTTCAAGACCAGCCCAGCCAACATGGCGAAACCGTCTCTACTAAAAATACAAAAAAAGAAGCCAGGCATGTTGGCGGGCACCTGTAGTCCCAGCTACTTGGGAGTCTGAGGCAGGAGAATTGCTTGAACCTGAGAAGTGGAAGTTGCAGTGAGCCGAGATCATGCCAGTACACTCCTGCCTGGGCGCCAGAGCAAGACTCCGTCAAAAAAAAAAAAAAGGGACCTATGCCAGACATTTTGACTCATGCCTGTAATCCCAACACTTTGAGAGGCCAAGGAAGGAGGATCACTTGAGCCCAGGAGTTCAAGACCAGCCTGGACAATGTAGAGAAACCTTGTCTCTACAAAATTTTTAAAAATCAGCCAAGTGTTGTGGCTCACGCCTGTAGTTCCAGTTACTTAGGAGGCTGAGGCAGGAAAATCATTTGAATCCAGGAGGTCAAGGCTGCAGTCAGCCGTGATGGTGCCACTGTGCTCCCACCTGGGTGATAAAGTGGGGCCCTATCTCAAAAAAACAAAATGAAGGGACCTGAAATAATTTCTGCCAAAGCCAAGGTTTAGCACATTAAGCATAGTGCCAGGTACAAGGGAAATGGTCGTCAAATACAGAAGTTCCTACTTCCCAAACTTGCACGGGAACAAAGGTCACAGCAGAATTAGAGGGCATGCCACCAACAAGTAATGTGATAGCCTCTTGCAGGAGGTCACTTTAGACCCACGAATGAATGGACTGGCCCAGCCTTCAGGAAGGCAGGAAGGTAACCTGCCTGACCTGAGATGCTCCTGAGGAGTGGTGCACCAGACCCAGGAGTGCCATTGTAGGGCCGCTGCTTTGCTCTATTCATCACACACACACACACAGCTCCAGAGCAGCAATGGCCTTTCCTATAACAGGAAAAAAAGCCTCTATTTAAAAAGAAATGATACCATGAAAATGTAGATACCCAAGACTTACCCTGCTATTCCCAAGAAACCTCGTAATGGTAAAACTCCCCAAATGACACCCAGGACCACAGCAATGATCTGTCGGAACCAGTAGATCACATCTAAAAATTCATCCTGTAGAAAAGACAGAAAATGCAAGAATTATCTGGGGGTGGATGCCACAGTATAGCCAGAGGGGGGAATATTAAACCTTTCTGCTACACACATCCAGGAAATTTGTTTCCCCCAAAGGCAACGGTATGTGCTTCCTGCTTCACCTCTTACTTATACTAAAATGTGGTAGAAATGATACATTTAGACATCATTAAGCGATCACTTCCAGAATCTATGCTCTAAATTAAAATTCTAGAGCTGCATATATAATATGACCTGTAATGAAATGATTGTGATAGTAATCGTGCTACTGGCCGCACATACGGATTAGAAGCAAAAATGCCGGAGTCAGGTGCCAGCATATTTAAGTTTCATGGAAGAACACAGAAGACGACTCAGGTTTCTGATCTGCCCTGGATTCCAGAAACCAGTCCTTATACAAGAAAAGAAAGAAATGACACAGCAGATTAGAGACTGCAGGTTTTGCAAGAGTTGGGCAGGGCTGGGGGCAGAGCAAGGGCACCTTCAGGAAGTGCCTCCCATCCCCCGTTACAGGAACTTCAGGAAGGAAAATCCCACTTCAGCAGCCCAGAAAACCAAAGAAACGACTGCAAATATAATACTCTTTCCAAACTACCTGGAATCAAGCGGTTTGTGATTACCCCTTCCAGATCATGGAGCAGAGTTACGAAGCATCCTCCGAATGGGACGAGTAAGAACGTCCTGAAGTCCCAACCAATTCTCGCACGTATTTGGTGGCATTTCTCTACCCCGACACCTCACACTCACCCAGTGGGTGGTCTCAGTCTCCCCTCTTGACTCATGCTTATCAAAGTATTCGGTCCTTTTCATTCAACAGGCAACAGCAGCTCAAGATTAGCGAGCCTCACTATGTGCAAAAGGCTTTAACGCACCACAGTACCCCCACTTCAGAGCTACTCTGACTTAGATTCCTCAAGGAGAGCACCTGGCACGTAGAAAGCATTCTCAGTAGAAGTCTGTTAGTGTTAGTTTGTGCTAGTTAATTCGAAAAAGACAAGTAACTTACTCAAAACCCTACTGCACATAAAAGGTAGAGGCCGAATCGAATTCAGCTCCCTTTCCCCGTTCAGGCACAAGCCCTGCCCGCGGATGACAAAGCCTCTCCCCGCTCCTCGTCAATTCCGCATAACGAGGGGGCTTCAGCCTTAGGCCACCCTTCGGGGAGCTTCAAGCCCAGCTGTCCGCCTAGTGCCCGCCAAGTTTGTTCTGACACCCTTGGGCCACCCGCCCCACTGCCCTACTCGATAGCGCCGGAACGGGGGCGAGGGCAGGCCCAGGCCAGTCTTCCCGTTCCCCGAGTCCCAGCCGGCTCCTCGCGCCCGCGCCCTGTTCGGGCTCCACCGTACCTTGTCCTCCCAGGCCGCGTCGCTCCGCAGAACCTTGCTCCAGACGGAGACTTTGAGGGCCCCGTTGGCCAGCTGCGGCTGAGGCGGCTCCTCCTTCCGCCGCCCGCCGCTCATCCTCCCGTCGCGCCGCCCGGGCCGGGCCTGGGGCGCGCGGGCTGAGCCAAAGGGAGTCGGGGTCTAGGGTCGCGGGTCACGGGCGGGTCGGCTGCAGGCTAAGCGGTCCGGTCCTGCGGCGCGCTGCGGTTCCACTCACCTTGCCAAGCTACCCGGCTCCGCTGGCTCTACAGAACAGGCGCCGCGAAGGGAGGGGCGGTATAGTATCGTGCGACCTCTCGCCGACGTGCTCACGCAGCCAATCGGCAGCCGCGCAGCCGTCCGAGTGAAAGAGCAACCATCGCCTTGGCGCAAGCGCGCTACTCGTGGCGGAAATGACGTCAGCCTCTGCCAGGCTCGCGGTAAGGTGTGAGGGAAGGGACAATCTTGGTAGAACGGTGACATGGGCGCCAGGAGGCGCTGTGGAGACCGAGGAGGTAGGGGAAAACCGAGGCTGGACGTCAGCGTCGCCCAGTCGGCCACAGCTGCCCCTCGAGCAGCGAGTGGGGCAGGAGCGGCTCTACCTTTCCTTGCGACCTACACGCCGGCTGAGCCCAGACCTTGCTCCAGGGTAGTCCCAAGCTGCCCCGCAGGATTTAGCCCGTTTATTTTCTCCCCTAACCCTGCCAGTTCTGTAGGGCCTTGTTCAAGATGTTAACTCTTCTGTAATAACTAAGCATCTCATCTTGCCCAGCACACTCTTTTGGCACACGAGAGCCCTGAGACCCCAAAAGAGGAAATGAGTTTCTGAAGCCGTATAGCAATGTGGACCCAACCGGGGACTCCTGAGCGGCAAATACAAGAATTGGGTTAGGTGTCAGGATATCTGAGTGTTCACATACAGCGTCCTCACCATGTGCTGCGTCAGTGCTTCACAAAACGAGCTTCCAGAACAGCAGCGGCCGCATCGCCTGGGAACTGGATAGGGTGGCAGGTTCTCGGCCCCCATTCCACACTTCTGACTCAGAACCCCTGGGGATGGGGCTCCTTCCGATGTTTGAACAAGCCCTCCAGGTGGTGCCAGGCGCACTGTGTTGGTAAGTCCAGAGACCAAGGCACATCCCTTCTGGACAGTGGATTTTTTTTTGAGACGGCACGGTCTCCGCTCACTGCAACCTCCACCTCTCAGGTTCAAGTGATTCTCGTGCCTCAGCCTCCCACGTAGCTGGGATTATAGGCGCCCGCCACCACGGTCCACTGATTTTTTTTTTGTATTTTAGTAGAGAGGAGGGTTTCACCATGTTACCCAGGCTGGTCTCGAACTCCTGAGCTCAGGCAATCCGCCCATCTTGGACTCCCAAAGTGCTAGGATTACAGGCACGAGCCACCTCACCCGGCCTCTGGACAGTGGATTTATAGAGGCAAGTAATGTATCTGGACCTGGGCGTGTCTGACTCCAAAATCTGTGCTCTTAACTGTTAAACTTTAAAGCTTAAAGAGTATGAATGAGGTCAGAGCATCTTTTGCATACCTATCAACATTCACCTGTAATTCTTCACTTTTCGTGAGTAATAGAACCTCCTAGGGAGGCCAGGCGCAGTGGCTCACTTCTGTAATCCCAGTACTTTGGAAGGCCGAGGTGGGTGGATCACTTAAGGTCAGGAGTTCAAGACCAGCCTAGCCAACACGGTTGAAACCCTGTCTGTACTAAAAATAAAAAAAAAAAAAAACAAAACAAACAAAAAAAACTAGCCAGGCGTGGTGGTGGGGACCCGTAATCCCAGCTTCTCAGGAGGCTCGAGGCATGAGAATTGTCTGAACCTTGGAGGCGGAGGTTGCAGTGAGCCAAGATCACGCCATTGCACTCCAGCCTTGGCAACAGAGCAAGACTTGGTCTCAAAAACAACAAAAAACAAACAAAAAGAGAACCTCCTAGAGAGCTTTTCCAGAATACCATAGCTGCTGTTTTCCACCCCAAGCCTACCCTGACGTTGTTTCAGTAGATTAAGTGGGGCTGGACCCCCAAGGTGAAACATACTGCAATCACATTACTGTCTGGAACTGCTGGAAGGGCCGTATAGGTTGTATGGGTGCACACCTTTTGTCCTAAGTTTCCCCATGGGTCTTGTTCTTTTCAGCCCTGCCTCTTTTCTGATCCAGTTTCCCTCCCATATGAAATGGTAAAGCTTAGCCAGTTGAAGGAAATCAAAATATTTTGCCCCAAAATATGGCTCCTTCATATAATGACTATTTTAGTTTAGTTTCTGAGACAGGGTCTCGCTCTGTTGCCCATGCTCAAATGCAGTGGCATGATCAGGGCTCACTGCAGCTTTGATCTCCTGGGCTCAAACTATCTTCCCACCTCAACTTCCCAAGTAGCTGGAGCTACAGGCACAGGCACATGCCACCACGCCTGGCTAAGTTTATTTATTTATTTATTTATTTTGATTATTATTATTATTATTTGAGACAGAGTCTCACTCTGTCACCCAAGCTGGAGTGCAGTGGCATGATCTCAGCTCACTGCAACCTCTGCCTCCCAGGTTCAACCAGTTCTATTGACTCATTCTCCCCAGAAGCTGGGATTACAGGTGCGTGCCATCACACCTGGCTAATTTTTGTATTTTTCAGTAGAGATGGGGTTTTGCCATCTTGTCCAGGCTGGTCTCAAATTCCTGACCTCAAGTGATCTGCCTGCCTTGGCCTCCCAAAGGGCTGGGATTACAGGCATTAGCCACCATGCCCTGCCATGTTTTTTCTTTTTTCTTTTTTTTTTTTAATTTTCTGTAGAGACAGTGTCTCACTATGTTGCCTAGGCTGGTCTTGAACTCCTAGGCTCAAGCAATCCTCCCATCTCAGCCTCCCAGTGTGTTGGGATTACAGGCATGACCCACTGTGCCTAGCATAATGAATATCTGAAATTGAAAACCTTTAGAGATCGGGGGCTGGAAGAGACTTTTCCCCTATCTACATAAAGATATGACTGACCCACCAAGGAGAAGAGTTCTTGTTCCTTTCCCTGTT
>NW_012121820.1:17296161-17317261 GCF_000951035.1 Colobus angolensis palliatus
GGTCTCGATCTCCTGACCTCGTGATCCGCCCGCCTCGGCCTCCCAAAGTGCTGGGATTACAGGCTTGAGCCACCGCACCCGGCCCTTTCCCTGTTATTTCACTTTCTATTGCAGAAGATAAGACAGTGTAACCACACCAGAACAGATCCTTTTTCAAGGTAGTGACTGTCTCCAAAAATAATTTAAATTCCAAAGATAACTATTTACAAGTTAACTTCTGTTTCTCATCCAATCATTCTTCCTAATAATCATTTGTTGTCCCTCAATAAAATTCCTGTGCTCCCCCTTCCCATAACCTGTTCTACCAGGATCCAAGTCCCCATTCTTTTTGTAACCTCAAGATAGTACAGAAACTTCTGTACCTGGCTGGGTGCAGTGGCTCACACCTGTAATGCCAGCACTTTGGGAGGCCAAGGCAGGTGGATCACCTGAGGTTAGGAGTTCGAGACCAGCCTGACCAACATGGAGAAACCCCATCTCTACTAAACTTACAAAAAATTAGCCAAACATGGTGGCGTGCACCTGTAATCCCAGCTACTCAGGAGGCTGAGGCAGGAGAATCGCTTGAACCTGGGAGACGGAGGTTGCAGTGAGCCAAGATTGTGCCATTGCACTCCAACTTGGGCAACAAGAGCAAAACTCCGTCTAAAAAAAAGAGGCTTCTGTACCTTACTGGGGAGTTGGGGAGCTGGGTCTTCATTCTGAAGACTCCTGTGTATACGTGTCAAATCAAATTGTATGCCTTTTCTCCTGGTAATCAATCTGCTTCATATTACTGATTTTCAGGGAAACTTCAGGGGGCCAAGAGCTTCCAAACTGACTTGTCTGGAAGTGTACCATTGTTACAAAACTTCTTTTACAGACTCCCTGCTAGCATGTAGTTCAGAAGACAAACTAATGAATCTGTCATGGAACGAAGGAAGAATGACTAGCCCTTGGCCTAAAGGTAAGTTTTCACTCTGCCAGGTCTCCTCCTGGTGAAGATATATAATGGGGAACCTGATCTAGGGGGATTAGGGAAGGCTAAACTCTGAAGGAAGAGATTAGAAGGAAAAGAGGGAGGTGAAGGTGGGAGAGAACATTCAGGGAAATGAAACCGTGTGGGCTAATGGTAAGGAATGAAGCCACCAGAGGGGAAGCACGGGAAAATCATGCCGAAGAGCTTGCTTCTTATCCCAGGGGTAGGGCAAGCCATCAGGTTTGCATCTTAGAAGGATCATGCTTGCTGCTATTTGGGGGACTGGATCAGAATGGGGGACTAGTTAAAAGTCTACTAAAGTCATTTAGGTGAGAGTTGGTGAGGGCACTGAAGATGCAGAAAACTGGATTCAAAAGTTCTTTTTGTTGTTGTTGTTTGAGAAAGAGTCTCATTCTTGTTGCCCAAGCTGGAGTGCAGTGGCATGATCTCGGCTCACTGCAACCTCCACCTCCCAGGTTCAAGTGATTCTCCTGCCTCAGCCTCCTGAGTAGCTGGAATTACAGGCACCCACCACCACGTCTGGGTAATTTTTTTTGTATTTTTAGTAGAGACAGGGTTTCACCATGTTTGGCCAGGCTGGTCTCGAACACCTGACCTCAGGTGATCCACCTGCCTCAGCCCCACAAAGTCCTGGGATTACAGGCATGAGCCACCATGCCCAGCCCATTCTTTTTTAAATTAAACATATTATTTGTTTATTTATTTTACTTTGGAGACAGAGTCTCACTCTGTTGCCCAGGCTGGAGTGCAGTGGCACCATCTCAGTTCACTGCAGCCTCTGCCTCCCAGGTTCAAGTGATTCTCATGCCTCAGCCTCTGAGAGTAGATGGGATTACAGGTGTGTGCCACCACACCCGGCTAATTTTTTGTATTTTAGTAGACATGGGGTTTCACCGTGTTGCCCAGGGTGGTCTTGAATTACTGAGCTCAGGCAATCTGCCTGCCTCAGCCTTCCAAAGTGCTGGGATTACAGGTGTGAGCCACCACACCCAGCTAAATTAAAAATATTTTTAAGGGCCTGGCACGGTGGTTCATGCCTGTAATCCCAGCAGTTTGGGAGGCCAAGACATGAGGATCACTTGAACCCAGGAGCTCATGACTAGCCTGGACTACACAGGGAGACCCCATTTCTACAAAAAAAAAAAAAGAAAAAAAGAAAAAGAAAGAAAGAAAGAAAAGAAAAAAACAATTAGCCAGGCATGGTGGTGCACGCCTGTAGTCCCAACTATTTGAAGGCTGAGGTGGGAGGCTCGCTTAAGCCCAGGAGGTAGAGGCTGCAGTGAACTGTGATCATCACACCACTGCACTCCAGCCTGGGTGACAGAGAGACTCAGTCTCAAAAAAAAAACAAAATTGTTTTTTAAATTTTAGTAAAATATATCTAACAAAGTTTATCATTTCAACACTTAAGTGTATAGTTCAGTAGCATTAAGTGCATTCACTTTGTTCTGCAGCCATCACCACCATGCATTTTTCAGAACTTCGTGATCTTATAAAATTGAAACTCTGTACCCATTAAAAATAACTTCTCATTCTCCCATTTCCCCAGTCCCTGGAAACCGGTTCCATTCTACTTTCTCTGTAGGAATTTGACTATTCTAATGGGTATCTCATATGAGTACAGTATTTGTCCTTTTGTGACTGGTTTGTTTCAGTTAGCATTGTGTCCTCCAGGTTCACTCATACTGTAGCATGTGTTAGAATTTCCTTCCTTTTAAAGCTGTTGTATGTGCATACCACATTTTGCTTTTACCCACTGATAGACACTTGGGTTGCTTACACTTTGACTATTCTGAATAATGCTGCTATGGATTGGAGCGCATAAATATCTGTTCGTGTCCCTGCTTTGTTATTTTGGGCACATTCTCAGAAGTGGAATTGCTAGATCATATTGTAATTCTATTTTTAATTTTTTGAGGAACTGTTGTTTTCCACAGCAGCTGCAGCATTTCGCATTTCCACCAGCAGTGCACAAGGGTTCGGAGATACATGATTTTTTTTGTTGTTGTTGTTGAGAAGGAGTCTCGCTCTGTCGCCCAGGCTGGAGGGCAATGGCGCAATCTCGGCTCACTGCAACCTCCGCCTCCTGGGTTCAAGTGATTCTTCTGCCTCAGCCTCCCAAGTAGTTGGGATTACAGGTGCCCGCCACCATGCCAGGTTAATTTTTGTATTTTTAGTAGGGACAGGGTTTCGCCATGTTGGTCAGACTGGTCTGGAACTCCTGACCTCATGATCCACCTGCCTCGGCCGCCCAAAATCCTCCCTGGGTTACAGGCGTGAGCCACTGCGCTCAGCCTTTTTCTGTTGTTAATCATCATCCTACTAGGTGCAAAGTAGTATTTTCATTGTGGTTTTGATTTGCACTTCCCTAGTGATTAGTAATGATTGAGCATCTCATTAGACAGTATTTTTTTCTTTTTATGTCATGTTTGCTTTTCTTTTCTTTTTTTTTTTTTTTGAGACAGAGTCTTGCTCTGTCACCCAGGGTGGAGGGCAGGGGGGCAAACCCGGCCCACCCCCACTTCCACCTCCCAGGTTCAAGGGATTCTCCTCAGCCTCCCAAGTAACTAGGATTACAGGTGCCCACCACTACGCCCAGCTAATTTTTGTATTTTTAGTAGAGACGGGGTTTCATCATGTTGGCCAGGCTGGTCTCAAACTCCTGACCTCAAGTGATCCACCCACCTCAGCCTCCCAAAGTGCTGGGATTACAGGCATGAGCCACTGCATCCCGCTCTAGGTCATGTTTGTATTACATTGTGAAGCTCTGACCCTAACTCCAAGAGCCATTATGTTTGCATGGGATTGGGAGAGGTCACAGAAAGTTCTAGTTAGAAGGGTCCTCAAATCCTGCTGTGCAGCCCAAGGTCATATACGGGAAGTTAGAAGTTCAACAGGCATCTGAAACCTGCTCCCTGTTCCTCCTCTTACCTTTCTAGGATCAAAGCTAAGCTGGCAGGCAGAGTGGAAGCCCTTCTCTAGAAGGTATTTTTGGGATTCAGACTTGTTCCCTTTTTGCTTTTACACAAGGCTTTCCTTATCTTAGGAAGCGGGGAATCTGGCTGAATCTCAGTGAATCCATCTGGTTAAAATAAACATCTTGGGTGGTCTGAGATGGAAAATAACTTGATGAAGGGTCAGATTTGGAAGTGGGAGAGACAGATTTGGAAGTAGGACACATTTTGTCTTTGTGAGTTTGTAGCTTTTCAGCACTAGTTGAACACGAGCTCAGCCTTAGGGTTATTTCCTCCCAGCTGAATGTCCGATAGCACTGCCAGCTGCTTGGAGTGGGGTTTGGAGAGGAAGGTATGTTCTGAGAGGTACGACTGGCCCCTCACAGGCACTGATGGATCACAGGTATCAGAAATCCTGGGGGCAACCACCAGCCATGGAAAGAGCACCTGTTGTTGGAATGGAGGTCTGAGATTGCATCTGGGCCTTTTTTTTTTTTTTTTTTGGCCTACAATAAATGTCATACTAGTACTTAATGAACCCTTACTAGCTACCAGTCACTTTACAAAATGTTTTTTTTTTTTTTTGAGACGGAGTCCGCTCTGCCGCCCAGGCTGGAGTGCAGTGGCCGGATCTCAGCTCACTGCAAGCTCCGCCTCCCGGATTCACGCCATTCTCCTGTCTCAGCCTCCCGAGTAGCTGGGACTACAGGCGCCCGCCACCTCGCCCGGCTAGTTTTTTTTGTGTTTTTTAGTAGAGACGGGGTTTCACCGTATTAGCCAGGATGGTCTCGATCTCCTGACCTCGTGATCCACCCGTCTCGGCCTCCCAAAGTGCTGGGATTACAGGCTTGAGCCACCGCGCCCGGCTTTACTAAATGTTTTACATTCATTTGTTATCACTCTGTCATCCAGGCTGGAGTGCAGTGGGACAGTCTCGACTCACTGCAACCTCCACCTCCCCGGGTTCAAGCGATTCTCCTGCCTCAGCCTCCTGAGCAGCTGGGACTACAGGCACCTGCCACCATGCTCAGCTAAGTTTTGTATTTTTAGTAGAGATGGGGTTTTGCCACGTTTGCCAGGCTGGTCTCGAGCTCCTGACCTTGGGTGATCCACCCGCCTGTCTTTCCAAAGTGATGGGATTACAGGTATGAGCCGCTGCGTCTGGCCACATTTGTTTTCATCCAAAACCTGGCTGGGCTTCTAACCATTATACTAAACTCTTCTCTTTTTATTCCTTTACTTGCAATTTCTCTACATTGAGTGTGGATTACTTTGGTAATTAAAATGGTAGGGCTACACTTGACCTTCAAGTTACCATAGCCTCCTGAGTGCAAAGATGTCAGATGGTTCAGAGACACTTCTTCCTCTCATCTTGTAACTTTGAAAGACAAAGAGTTTCTACTTTCCCAGCCCAGCAGTTTCCTGGGGATAGGTCAGTGTCCTGACAATGATCAAGGTCTGTGGAGCAAGATCATCAGAATCTCCTGTGGCATCAGTGAGGAATGCAGATTCCTGCCCAGACTCTCTGGGCGTGAGGTCTGGGAATATGCATCTTTATAAGCTTTCCTGATGATCTTGATGGATATTTAGGCCTGAGAATCACTTCTCTGGGTAATTAGGCCCAATTCCACCACTTACAAGCTGTGGGGTATGGGGTAAGTTATTTTACAGGTTGTTTTTCCCTCAGCTGTGTGCTAAGCAAGGTTAGATAGTAACATATAGATTATCCCATTTCATCCTCCCAAGAGATATTACTATTCCCACTTTATTGATGATGAAAACTGACCTCTGGAGTAGTGAACTGTCTTGTCTATGGTCACAACAGCTAATCTGTGACAGACCAAGAATTTGAAACCAGGCTTGGGTCATAGAGAAATGCCTTTGAAATCAGTAACTCTGACAGCAGTGATGGTTATTTCTGCATCCTTCTTGAGTGCCACACCTTATCTTCTGCAGCTCTAGTGCATAACATAGCAAGGATACACCCATATAAGGCAGACCTGGCCTCTGCCTTATGGGAGTTTTCATGTAGCAGCGTTCCCTTTTTTTTTTTTTTTTTTTGAGATGGAGTTTTGCTCTGTTGCCCAGGCTGGAGTGCAGCAGTGCGATCTTGGCTCACTCCAACCTCTGCCTCCCAGGTTCAAGCGATTCTCCTGCCTCAGCCACCTGAGTAGCTGGGATTGCAGGCGCCCGCCACCGTGCCAGACTAATTTTTGTATTTTTAGTAGAGATGGAGTTTCACCATCTTGGCCAGGCCGGTCTTGAACTCCTGACCTCGTGATCTACCCGTCTTGGCCTCCCAAATTGTTGGGATTACAGGCGTGAGCCACTGTGCCCAGTCCATGTAGCAGCTTTCAAGCTAGACTGTACTTTTAAAATCCAGAATCCTGAGTCTTACCCCAGAGATGCTTATTCATAGGGCTGAGTCGATGCAAAAAAAAAAAAAAGGTTCTAAGCCTGGGGGCCATGGAGAAACTACCATTCAAAAACAGTGGAAAGGAAGAAGACTTCCCTGACCACCGGTCTAGAGGATGGTATACACCCTCCCCACCAATCACTACCACTACTTTTATTTTATTTTATTTTAATAAAGAGCGAGACTATCTCAAAAAAAAAAAAAAAAAAAAAAAAAAAAAAAAAAGAAAAAAAAAAGAACAGAACAAGGGTACACAGAGGCGGTCAGGCAATCCATAGCCAGCCCAAAGAGACAGCAGGTATTCACAACCGGGGCAGATGCATTTAAAAGCTGTTTCCTGAATAAGACTATAGTAAGAAAGGTGGATGTCCTCAGATCATGTTCCCAACTTCAGAGGAGGGGCCCTTGCCACAGTATCCCGCGGTTCACTTTCATTATCTAGAGTGCTTGCTCACTCCAGGGCTCGTTTGAAGCTTGATGCAGAAGACACTTTTGGTTTCAGTTCCTTTTATTTTTTTTTGAGACAGAGTCTCGCTCTGTCGCTCAGGCTAGAGTGCAGTGACGCGATCTCGGCTCACTGCAACCTCCACCTCCGTGGTTCAAGCGATTCTCCTGCCTCAACCTCCCGAGTATTTGGGATTACAGGGGTGTGCCACCACACCCACCAATTTTTGTATTTTTAGTAGAGACAGGGTTTCACCATGTTGGCCAGGCTGGTCTCCAACTCCTGACCTCAAAAGTGATCTACCCACCTCAGCCTCCCAAAATGTTGGAATTACAAGCATGAGCCACTACGCCGGGCCAATGTGAATTATATATTAAACTTACTTTGAAAAGGTGTAACAGCACGAGCCTATTCTGCTGAGCTCCAGGGCCAAGTGTGCAGTTTGAGAGATACTGAGAGAGAAGTGGGGGAAAATCAGGACCATGAGTGAATGGCTAAGGGAGTTGAGGCTCTTTAATCTGGGAAACTTGAGTGGGGAGGCTCTCTCTCGAAATTCCTAGAGAATGACCTGTAGAAGACCAGACATCCTCCATCCAGGTGTACCGGGGAGAAATCAAGATTTCGTTCACAAGAAGAAACTTCTTGTGTTTAGCCCATAGCAGTGTTCTAGACAGCTAGATGATACTACATTAGTGGTCACTATACATAACTGCCCACTATATTAGTTCAGATAGGTTCTGGGCAGACCTGAGTGACCCTGAAGGAAAACATAATTGAATTTGAATTCTAGCTCCATTTTTATATGGGCTATATGAGTTCAGGCAAGTATCTTAAATTCCTACTCAATTACTCTCTCTTAAAAAAAAAAAAAAAAGATGGGGTCTCAGTCACCCAGGCTGGAGTGCAGTGGTCCAATCACAGCTCACCACACCTTCAAACTCCCAGGCTTAGGTGATCCTCCAGCCTCAGCCTTGGAGTAGCTGGGACTGTAGGCACAAACCACAGCCCACTCAGTTTCTTTACCTGGGGCATCTCAATTCCATATGTGTGTGTATACAAAAATTAAGCAACTGGGGCCGGGCACAGTGGCTCATGCCTGTAATCCCAGCACTTTCGGAGGCCGAGGTGGGCAGATCATGAGGTCAGGAGATCGAGACCATCCTGGCCAACACGGTGAAACCCCGTCTCTACTAAAAAATACAAAAAATTAGCCAGGCGTGGTAGCACACGCCTGTAGTCCCAGCTACTTGGGAGGCTGAAGTAGGAGAATCGCTTGAACCTGGGATGTGGAGGTCACAGTGAGCCGAGATTGCGCCACTGCACTCCAGCCTGGCGATAGAGAGACTCCGTATCAAAAAAAAAAAAGAGATCGAACATAGCACAGACCCAGACCCAGGCCCAGGCCCACTCAGCCAAACTCAAGTCTCCCACTGTTGCAGACCTTGGTTTTTGTAGTTTGGGCTGCAGTTAGTGTATTGTCATTTCAGTATGGCAGAAATGTATTAACAGCTAATTTAAGCAAAAAGGGGAATTCACTAGCTTACATAATAGGGAAGTCTAGAGGTAGTCCTGGTTTCAGACATGACTGGAGTTTCCACCTCATATCTGCTTCTCTCTGTGCTGGGTTCACGCTGCAGTTGTGCTCATTTCTTACCGAGAGGGGGGGAGGACAAAACTGCCAGTTCCTCAAGGTTATCTCCTCACCACTTAGCAACGCTCAAGCTTAACTGTTGATCCCAGGGAAGACTGGCTCAATGTGGGATGCAAAGGCCCCCTTTACCTTGAGTTGAATGGGATACAGAATGGAGCTGGTGAAAGGGAATGGGGGTACAGCGTGCACAGAACTCAGAGCTGGCTACTAGAGAGAGAGTAAAAGATGTAAAGCAAAGTAGGAAGCCAGTAACTGCCTTGTCTTCAAGCCTGGGCCCTGAGCCCTGGTGGATCAATCATCAAGAACCCTGTTTCTGCTTAAAAAAACAAAACAACAATTTTATTTGACAAAAGACAAAAAAGTTATTTACAGTAGTTTTTGCTCAAATAATTCAATGGGACAACTGTGCTTCTCCTCCAGGTTTATCTTACAACCAAACCCAAGCAGAGTCTGCCCCACCCCAACACATCACTTTACATAATGGGGGAATGCCAACCAGAATTCAGCAGCATGGCTCCCTCACCCCTCACCACCCTCCGTTGCTCAGTGCACTGTGGGGAGGGAAAATCCCACCTCAGACCAATACACTTCCAGAGTTCCCTACTACAGGCGTCCTGCAGCAGTTGCACCAGACCAGGGCTCACTGACAGGGCTGGGATGGAAAAGGCTGGGCAAATGGCAGCTTCAGTTAACCTGGATGCAGCCATGTTCATTCTTCCCCACTGGGCTTCAGGAGGGTGAGGATCCCTGATCCCCCTGGGGCACACGGGGAGAGGGCACAGGAGGAAGAAGCCAGAGGGAGGCAACACAGAGAGCCCAGGAAACTTGCCCACCTAGAGAGAGCAAAGCTCTCTCTCCTTCAGCAATCCATTCCCACTCCAGCAACAGATGGGTGACTCAGAAGTTGGGGAGCCTCTGTGATGGCTTCAGGGATCTTCCAAGAAAGTACAGAACACATGTTACTGTCTTTCTCCTGGCTAGGCCCACCCAAGTTAGTCAGTATCCAGGAACCTCTCTTCTCCTTGAGCCTGACCTGGTGATTTCAGGAAACTAAAGGCTGCGGTACTGATCTATCTTTTGGCCCAGTGACATTATTGAGGACAAAAATATTTTGGCTAGCAATAACCTAGGATTAGTGTTTCTTAGGATATATAAAGATGGGGCATATTGCTGTTGAACACTGTCAGCGATGAAATAGCAAAAGAGGCTGGGCGCGGTGGCTCACGAGGTCAGGAGTTCAAGACCAGCCTGGCCAAGATGGTAAAATCCCATCGCTACTAAAAATACAAAAATTAGCCGGGCATGGTGGCGGGCACCTATAATCCCAGCTACTCGTGAGGCTGCGGCAAAGAATTGCTTGAACCCGGGAGGCGGAGGCTGCAGTGAGCCGAGATCGCACCACTGCACTCCAGCCTGGGTGACAGAGTGAGACTCTGTCTCAAAAAAACAAAAAACAAAACAGCAAAAGAAAAAATGGGGGAGAGGGAGGAGCATAAGACCAATTGTGATCTGTTCACTGGGCAGGGGCCCCTGTAACTCTAATTTAAAGGAAGCTGAAACAAAGACAATCCCAGCTAGCAGGCTTCTAACCCTTTTCCAGCCCCAGCCTTCTCTGAAGGCAGTTCCCTGGCAGCAGTGGACACTATTCCTGCTTTCCCCAGAGAGTTTCCTGCCACCATTGTGGGAAAGGCTGCCTCTTTGGAGGACTTCCTGACCAGCAGATGGCTCACTTCTCTCCCAAGTAGGAGGTGCTGAGAGCTTCTGACATAGGGGCCCCTCTAATCCAAGTTCCTAAAAGAATTCAAAACTCAGGCTGCAGGGCAAAAATGTTCAAGAACAAAGGGAAAAACATTAAAGAAAAAAAAAAAATCCATCGCTTCAGTCTAGTTTACTCCCCCCACCCCCAAAAAACTACAACAAAAAAGAAAAGAAAAACCAAACACCTTTTGATCTTACCATCCTTCTCTGCTAGGTACCTAGAAAGCTGAGTCAGAGTCTGCTGGACTGCCCCTTGCTGTGGCTTTCTACCCTTCTGTGCCTGCGGCAGAAAAGTCAATGCGCTCATATGGGTTTTTTTTTCCTGCCTTTTTTTTGGGTAAACCAAACCAACGATAAAACAACCATTTGGAATTTCACACTACTGCAGAGACTTAGCTGGTCCCCAAAATAAAAATATTCCTTTCTTGCAAAACAATCCCCAGTGGCAGTGGTGGGTCCTTCCCAGCTCACCATAAGGCTATCATGCAGTGCATTCTCGTTCCCCACACCTGGGCTAACTACTGCCGTGAACGCAAACCACAGCAAAAAAGGGAAAAAGAAAACCGTTTAGCAAAAATCTAAACATTCAACTGGAGTCGGTTCTGTTACATCCACTGGGTTCCTCTTTTCTTTTGTTCATGCATATGAACTTGGAATGTCCATACCTGGCTTGACAGAAACAGCACAGGGGCAGCTTGGACCCAACATAGGACTGAACTTGGCAGCTTTCCTGAGCCCAGCCCAGGAAACCAGGCTGGAACAAAGGTGTCCCAGGGATTTTCTGGAGAAGCAGCAGCAGCATCAGCACCATGCTTGTCTCCGATCTCTTGGTCTCATCACTGAGGGGAGGCCTGGAGAAACGGCAGAGTCAGCAGAGGAGAGGGCCCCCATCACAGTGCAGTGGTGCCAGCTGGTGTCTTCCTGCTGAAGACCTCTGGACAGAGGAGATGATCCCAATGTTTGGCAGTGATCCATAGAAAACCCTCTGTATGAAAGGGAACCAAAACGGAAACCCAGGACAGCTGGCTTGAGCCTTGAGCACCCTTGTTGGCAGATGCCTACTGGGGATTTTCAGAGACTAAAGGGATGGGAGTGTGTAGTAATGAGAGTGATGGGTCCTGCTGCTTCTGAAGCTCCATCTCAGCAGCCCTCTGTAGCGCCACCTCCACCAGCAGCTGGAAGCTGCTGAAGTCCTCTTTGTCCTGCTCTGGGGGTGTGGGTGGTGGCGTGTTGAAGAGTCCACCTGTGGGGCTTCCAGCCTCAGCCCTGGTCAGCAGGGTAAGTGTGCTACCAGGGGTCACCAGGGGCTTGGGAGACTCCAGCTCCCCACGTGGGAAAGGGGCTGCTGGCTTTTCCCCCTGGCCTGAGTGAAGTGGCATGGAGCACACAGACAGGGAGAGCACATTGGTGGGGGCTGGGACAGACACAGCCAGCACAGAGGGGCTGCTGCCACGGGGGAGGGCCACATCTGAGGCCTTACCCCCGCGGCGGGAAATGGTAAACTGATTAGGGTCTTTGCCATCCTTCCGAAGCATGTCTGGGAGAAGCCGCCGCCGGGCATTGATGAACCAGTTACATATCTGGAATGAATATACAAGACCGATCAGTTCGCTCAATCAAAAACAGCTATGGGCTGGGCGCAGTGGCTCACGCCTGTAATCCCAACAATTTGGGAGGTCAAGGCGGGACGATTGCTTAAACTCAGGAGTTCGAGACCAGCCTGGGCAACACAGGGAGACCCTGTTTCTACAAAAGAAGTTAGCCAGGTGTAGTGGTGCGCCCCTGTGGTTCCAGCTACCTGGGAGGCTGAAGTCGGAAGATCACTGGAGCCCAACAGGTGGAAGGTGCAGTGAGCTATGATCGTACCACTGTATTCCAGCCTGGGCAACAGAATAAGACCCTGTTTCAAAACAAACCAAAACAAACAGCTATGAAGCATGTCCCAGGACCTGGGAACACAGCAGAAAACACAGAAGTTAATAGTAGGAAAAGAGAGTTAAATAAGAATACACACCAGCCTGGCCAACATGGTGAAACCTTGTCTCTACTAAAAATAGAAAAATTAGCTAGGCATGGTGGCAGGCGCCTGTAATCCCAGCTACTTAGGAGGCTGAGGCAGGAGACTTGCTTGAACCCAAGAGGACGAGATTGCAGTGAACCAAGATTACATCACTGCCCTCTAGCCTGGGTGACAGAGCCAGTCTCAAAAAAGCAAACAAACAAAAACTCCATGTGGCTGGAGCTTAGAGTGGTAACTGAAGGCTACCTCTTAGCAGGAGGATTTGCTTCTTTATTGTTAAGGGTACTGAGGAGCTATATAAGGGTTTGACGCAAGGAGCAACGTATGATGTGGAGAACAGACCGGAAGCAGGGAGACGGGGTACTGCTAGTAGTTCAGGTTACGTTAAGGGAGGTGGCAAGAGGACAAATGTTTGCTGCGTTTAGGATATTGGAATGGCAGGACCTGCTGCCTGGGTGGATGGAGAGAGAGATTGATGCTAAGGGCAACTCATTCCCAAATGTGTAGTGCAGAGTTTCACTGCAGGCCGGGGAAAGCCACAAAGGCACAAGGGAGCTATCAGGAAGAAGGTTATTTTTTATTTTTTCCTTATTATTTTTTTTGAGATGGGGTTTTAGCATGTTGGCCAGGCTGGTCTCTCAAGCTCCTGACCTCAAGTGAACCGCCTGCCTCAGCCTCCCAAAGTGCTGGGATTACAGGCATGAGCCACCGTGCCTGGCCTGGAAGAAAGTCATTCTTATTTCTCAGCAATACCAGGAGTAGTAGCCTCAGCAGAACATGCGCTCAACCAACATCCTTGACTTTTTTCCACATGCTGCTGAGAAAGCTACCACTAACTCTGACCCCATCCCATCTAGTTCATTGTTTAGAAGCATAAAATTTCTCACCATTAAGTGATATGCATGTGGTTTGGGGGACACCTATAGCACCCTGCCCTCTATCTCTGGACTCTCTTGAATAGCCCCCAACTTTACAGCTCTTCAGTCTAGCCTCTTTACTGGTTTCGTGTTCTCTTTCTAAAATGCCATGGCTGTCATTCCTGTTCTAGAAAACTGCCATTTGTCTCCTACTGCCTACAGGGTAAGTCCAGACTCCAGAGCCTGGACATGAAGACCCTCCCCTGGCTAGGCATGGTAGCTCACACCTGTAATTCCAGCCTTTGGGAGGCTGAGGCAGGCAGATCACTTGAGCCCAGGGGTTCGAGACCAGCCTAGGCAATATGGTGAAACCACATCTCTACAAAAACACAAAAAATTAGCTGTTGTGATGGCACGTGCCCTATAGTCCCAGGAGGCTGAGGTCAGGGAGGCCGAGGCTGCAGTGAGCCATGATCATGCCTGTGTACTCCAGCCTGGAGAGTCAGGCTGGGTGCTGTAGCTCACGCCTGCAGTCCCAGTACTTTGGGAGGCCAAGGTGGGCAGAAGGCTTTCGCTCAGGAGTTCCAGACCAGCCTGGTCAACATGGCAAAACCCTGTGTCTACAAAAAGTACAAAAATTAGCTGGGTATGGTGGTGTGTGTCTGTAGTCCCAGCTACTTGCAAGGCTGAGGTGACAGGATGAATTGAGGCCAGGAGGTTGAGGCTGCAGTGAGCTGTGACTGTGCCACTGTACTCCAGCCTGGGTGACAGCATGAGACCTTGTCTCAAAGGCAAAAAAAGTCGGTCAAGTGTGGTGGCTCACGCCTGTAACCTCAGCGCTTTGGGAGGCTGAGGTGGGTGGATCACAAGGTCAGGAGACCAGCCTGGCCAACACAGTGAAACCCCGTCTCTACTAAAAATACAAAAATTAGCCGGGTGTGGTGGCGCGTGCCTGCAGTCCCAGCTACTTGTGGGGGCTGAGGCAGAATTGCTTGAATCCAGGAAGTGGAGGTTGCAGTGAGCCGAGAACACGCCATTGCGCTCCAGCCTGGGTAACACAGTGAGACTCCATCTTTTTTTTTTGAGACGGAGTCTCGCTCTGTTGCCCGGGCTGGAGTGCAATGGCCGGATCTCAGCTCACTGCAAGCTCTGCCTCCTGGGTTTATGCCATTCTCCTGCTTCAGCCTCCCGAGTAGCTGGGACTACAGGCGCCCACCACCTCACCTGGCTAGTTTTTTGTATTTAGTAGAGACGGGGTTTCACCATGTTAGCCAGGATGGTCTCGATCTCCTGACCTCGTGATCCACCCGTCTCGGCCTCCCAAGTGCTGGGATTACAGGCTCGAGCCACCGTGCCCGGCCGAGAGACTCCATCTAAAAAAAAAAAAAAAAGTTAGAGCTTCTCACCTTCCTGCTGCTCTTCAAGGCTTCTTGCTCATTCAAATATCATTTGAGTGCCTGTTATATTGGGCCCAGTTCTTGGTGCTGGGATGCCTTTGTGCATTAAACAGACATGCATGCCAACCTGTGGAGCTTACAGTGCACCTAGTCATGGAGACTGACAATCAACAACTAGGTGAATAACCACCAATAGCGCCAAAAAGGAAACAGAAACAAAGGGGGGGTGGTTATAAAGATAAGAGAAACTTCCATGGCTAAGGGTTTTGGAAAGCTGAGACGTAAAGATAAGGAAGAGTCAGCCACATAGAAAGCTAAGAATGTTCTAGACAATTCCAAGGAAAGGCCCTGGCCGTGGGGTTCTCATCTGCCCTCCTTCACCTCTATGGTCCTCCAAAACAGCTGAACTGAGGCAGGAAAGGGTTGGCTTAAGGAACCGGTGAATGGTAGCTCATGAGCTCAGAGGTGGGCAGGGCTGACAACCAGGCCAGAGCACCATGGAAAACCATTAAACGGTCTAAACGGTGGCTTGACTGAAATTTCACACTCTAGGTCCTTCTTCTGGTGCTGTGTCTTTTCTCCTACCCTAGCTAACTGCAGCTGCATCTATTCTACAGGTGACTCAAAGACAGCACCAGGCTGTCAGGCTGGAAGGCTCATAAGGCAGGGCAGAGCCAGAGGCTTCTGTAGCCCTTCTCTCCCATTCCATTCCAGCCAGGAGGGGCCCTGGTTCTGGGGTTCTTATTGCTCCTCTTCACCACTATGGTGCTCCAATGCACACACATACCAGCAGGTTTCGGTGGACGCTGGCTGAGCCAAATCCTGACTAGAGCTGTGGGAAAACCCTAAAGAGAGGAAGGGCTTAGCAGTGTGTGTGCCTGTAGTCCCAGCTACTCAGGAGGCTGAGAGAACTGCTTGAACCCAGGAGGCAGAGGTTGCGGTGAGTTGAAATCGCGACACTGCACTCCAGCCTGCGCAACAGAGCAAGACTCCATCTCAAAAAAAAAAAAAAAAAAATAGAAAAAAAAAGAGGAAGGGCTGAACAGCTGGGTGGGATGAAGGAAGGGAACAAACTTATTCAAACACCTTTGATAGCAGTATCATGCCAGCCACCACACTTGCATTATGTTTAATCTGCATACAACCTGAAGGGTAGAGGGCAATGTCCCAAAAGTACTAGAGAGAATTGAGCTCAAAGAGAAGAAAGCCCTTGTGCAGTCACACATCCTCCCAGTGCAGAGCTGGGATTTAAAATGAGGCCTCCTGGCTTTAGGGCTTCCATTGCTTTGCTGTGCTTTTCTATTTTTTTTAAAAGACAGGGTCTCACTCTGTCACCCAGGCTGGAGTGCAGTGGTGCAATCACAGCTCACTGCAGCCTTGACCTCCTGGGTTTAGGTAATTCTCCCACCTCAGCCTTCCGAGTAGCTGGGACCACAGACATGTGCTACCACGCTCAGGTATTTTTTTTTTTTTTTTTTGTATTTTTTGTAGAGATGGGGTTTCACCATATTGGCCAGGCTGGTCTTGAACTCCTGGACTCAAGCAATCTGCCTGCCTCAGCCTCCCAAAATGCTGGGATTACAGGGATGAGCCATAGTACCCAGCCAGCTTTGCTGTGTCTTTCCAGAGGAACAAAGGGGATAGCTGAGTAATAAACATCATAATCCTGATAGCAAACATTTGAACACAAAACACATCAGGAGCTATTGTTTTTTCTTGAGACAGAGTCTCATTCTGTTGCCCAGACTGGAGAACAGCGGCTCACTGCAACCTCTGCCTCCTGGGTTCAAGTGATTCTCCTGCCTCAGCATCCCGAGTAGCTGGGATTACAGGTGCCTGCCACCATGCCTGGCTAATTTTTTTTTTTTTTGTATTTTTAGTAGAGACGGGGTTTCACCATGTTAGCCAGGATGGTCTCCATCTCCTGACCTTGTGATCCACCCGCCTTGGCCTCCCAAAGTGCTGGGATTACAGGCGTAAGCCACTGTGCCCAGCTTCTTTTCTTTTAGTAGAGATGGGGTTTCTCTATGTTGGTCAGGCTGGTCTTGAACTCCTGAACTCAGGCGTTCTGCTCACCTCAACCTCCCGAAGTGTTGGGATTACAGGTGTGAGCCACCATGCCTGGTCTCAGGTGCTATTCACATTTCATATCTAATTATTCATTCAATCTCAGCCTATCGGACAGGTTATATGCTTATCTCCGTTGAAGAAACACATCAGAGAGGTTCAGAAACTTGTTCAAGGTCACAAGTGCAAAAGCTGGGTTTGATCCAGACAGCCTGGTTCTGGGCAGCCACCCACTGCCAGCTGAAGAGTAAGAGGGAGGCTTCCTTGCACAAGAGCAGTGCCTGTGGCCTTCTCTCCCTCCCTCCCACAGCTACCTCCTCCCGTACCTGTGCTGCAGGAGTATACTGCCCCTCTCCACCTCAGCCCTGGATGCAGGGGAAAAATGGTCAGGTCACAGTGACCTGGGTCAAGCAAACTAAGGAGGAGTGTTGTTGAGCAGGCAGTCTCAGGGAAGGGAGCCTGGGCGTTCCTCAGCATCTGTGTGGACACCTAGCCCCTAAAGGCACCTCCCATTTTGGCTGAGGATTCAGAGAACAGAAAAACACCCCCTCCACACATTCCCCCACAAGACTGTCCTGTCCAGAGCACTTGGCAGCCTAGCATCTGTTTGTTTTGTCTTCTTAGCCCAGAAAAATGCACAGCTGAGGCGCTGGGCAAGGCAAGGCAGCGGAACTGAGTGGCCGCCAGTGCCCTTTCTGCAGCCCCTTCCAGCTGCCCAGCCTGTGCCTAAGTCAGGAAAAGAACCTGTGACTTGTCTCCACTCAAGGTCATGGAGAGATGGTAGAAAGGTCAAAGTGAACTCTGTGATGTATATGGCATAACATAAGCTGGGGGCCTGAAACCGGTCTCTACCATAAAACAGGGCTCTATCTGAAAGGCTGCTGAGGGACAAGGGGGGAATCACTATGGCAAATGGGGGTAGGAGGAACACCAGGAGGCTGACAAAGGCTGTGATGCTAGGAGCAGCAGCTAATGGATGCAGGCACAAACTCTCTCATTTTCATGTGAAGGAAGTGAAAGCACTGAGGCGCCTTTCCCAAACGTCATGGTACCACCATTCGCGCTGGGACCGCCATATCCACGTGCTCTTGAAGGCAGTTCTCTGTATTAGAATCACCTTAGGGGAGATTCTTTTTTTTTTTGAGATGGAGTCTCGCTTCTTCACCCAGGCTGGAGTGCAACGGTACAATCTTGGCTCACTGCAACCTCCGCCTCTCGGGTTCAAGCAATTCTCCTGCCTCAGCCTCCCAAGTAGCTGGGATTACAGGCATGTGACAATGTGCCCAACTAATTTTCATATTTTTAATAGAGACAGGGTTTCACCATGTTGGCCACGCTGGTCTCAAACTCCTGACCTCAAGTGATTGAACCGCTTTGGCCTCCCAAAGTGCTGGGATTACAGGGAGAGCCACCACGCCCAGCCTGGGGGAGATTTTTAAAAACTGTTAGATAGTGATTTCCCCTCTGCTTTATTGATCTAGTGGGGGTGAGGGGTGGAGTCGGGAATGTGTTTTCAGACCAGCTACCCAGAAAGTCTGGTCACCCAGGCTTAGGAACCAATGGTTTAGCCTACTGGTTACTTGTCCTTGCAGGCCAAGCCCTTTATTTAAGCCAAAAAGCTTACACAGAAGCTCAAAAAAAAAAAATACACACAGATGAAAGGCCTTGAGATGAGGAAAAACAGAAGTTGCTTGGGGGAGGAATCAGAGAGCAGCTAGCTTTGGAGTCAGAAGAGAGCAGCTCCTGTATCCCTGGCTACCCTGGGGGCTAGGCCAGGACACCCCTCCCCCACAGCTGACCACTACAGCCTCTGCACCAGGTTTCTTTCTCACCCAATAGCCCTTGCCAGGGGGACGGCTGCCCTGCCTTGGTGTTGGCTTTGGGAAGACTTCCCTCAGGAAGCTGCATATGAAAGCAGCCCTGACAGCCAGGAAGTAATGGGAAGGTACCCATCTTACTACTGTGTACCCAGCACAGAGTGCCGGGCCAGGCACGTGGTATATCCCCAACCATTGCTACAGTAAAGGAATGGGGCCCAGAATCCTGCCAGGTAGCCATAGATCTAGTCCAACCAATAAATTGGGCTTAGAGGATGTCAGAGGGACCCGCGAAAATCCTTTACAAAAGACTTCTTTTTCCCTACCCCTCCCAACTGCCTAGCCCCAGGCAAGTACTAGCAAACCAGTTAGTTAAGTGACTCATTGACTTGCTAATGAATCGCTCCTGGGGCGGGGGTTAAAGGAGACAATCAAAAGAGATGCCCCCAGGGAGAGATAAAACAAGCTAGGAAAATGCTGATACTTGTTCAAGCCAAATGACTGGTGCTAGTGGTTGATTATTATATTCTCTTACTTTTGTGGGTTTTTTTTTTTCTTTCAAAAGACAGAGTCCCACTCTGTCGACCAGGGTGGAGTGCAGCGGCGTGATCTTGGCTCCCCGCAACCTCCACCACCCCCAAGTTCAAGTGATTCTCCTGCTTCAGCCTCCTGAGTAGTTGGGACTATTTTTAGTAGAGATGGGGTTTCACCATGTTGGCCAGACTGGTCTCCAACTCCTGGCCTCAAGTGATATACCCGCTTCAGCCTCCCAAAGTGTTGGGATTACAGGCGTGAGACACTGTGCCTAGTGTTTTTCTTTCTTTTTTTTTTTTTTTTGAGACGGAGTTTCGCTATTGTTGCCTAGGCTGGGTGCAATGGTGTGATCATCTCGGCTCACTGCAACCTCTGCCTCCTGGGTTCAAGTGATTCTCCAGTCTCGGCCTCCAGAGTAGCTGGGACTACAAGCATGCGCCACCACACCCAGCTAATCTTGTAGTTTTTAGTAGAGATGGGGTTTCACCATGTTGGCCAGACTGGTCTCCAACTCCTGGCCTCAAGTGATATACCCGCTTCAGCCTCCCAAAGTGTTGGGATTACAGGCGTGAGACACTGTGCCTAGTGTTTTTCTTTCTTTTTTTTTTTTTTTTGAGACGGAGTTTCGCTATTGTTGCCTAGGCTGGAGTGCAATGGCGCGATCTCGGCTCACCGCAACCTCCACCTCCTGGGCTCAAGCGATTCTCTTGCCTCAGCCTCCTGAGTAGTTGGGACTATTTTTAGTAGAGATGGGGTTTCACCATGTTGGCCAGACTGGTCTCCAACTCCTGGCCTCAAGTGATATACCCGCTTCAGCCTCCCAAAGTGTTGGGATTACAGGCGTGAGACACTGTGCCTAGTGTTTTTCTTTCTTTTTTTTTTTTTTTTGAGACGGAGTTTCGCTATTGTTGCCTAGGCTGGAGTGCAATGGCGCAATCTCGGCTCACAGCAACCTCCATCTCCTGGGTTCAAGTGATTCTCCAGTCTCGGCCTCCAGAGTAGCTGGGACTACAAGCATGCGCCACCACACCCAGCTAATCTTGTAGTTTTTAGTAGAGATGGGGTTTCTCCATGTTAGTCAGGCTGGTCCCGAACTCCTGACCTCAGGTGATCCACTCGCCTCAGCCTCCCAAAGTGCTGGAATTATAGGTGTGAACCACCGTGCCCCGACTGCGCTCAGCTTTTATAGATATTCTTAAATGTCCTTAATGGCAAATGAAATTTAAAAACTTAAATACAGGAAGCTGGGCGCAGTGGCTCATGCCCGTAATCACCTGAGGTCGGGAGTTCGAAACCCCCCTGGCCAAGGTGGTGAAACCCTGTCTTTACTGAAACTACAAAAATTAGTTGGGCCTGGTGGCAGGCGCCTGTAATCCCAGCTACTTGGGAGGCTGGGCAGGAGAACTGCTTGAACCCGAGTGGCACAAGTTGCAGTGAGCTAAGATTGAGCCACTGCAATCCAGCCTGGGTGACTCTGTCTCCAAAAAAAAAAAAAAAAATTAATTAATAAATACAGGAAAAAATGATGCCCCCAGGCTTTAGGCAATTTTTCATGATTAGGAGCCATTACATTTCCTTACTTCTGAGGTCCTGCCTGTTGACCCTTCCAACATTTTATAGTCCTTTTCTGCTACTTCAACATTATTTACTGAGCACCTACCTACCAGATACCAAGCACTAAGCTACATTAGGGCTATAACTATGAACAAAACTAGGTCGGTGCTCTCCATACCTCTAGAATTTGGTGCAGTCTAAAAGCAATTACAGTTTAGTGTCCCAGTGCTCTGACCCCTCTATCTGCTGTGAGAGCACACAGCTCCTTTAGGGGATGGCTAGGTCAGGGATAGGAGGAAAATGGTCTGGAGAGGTGGATCAATGTAGCAGGAATGTGGGGGATCAGGGTTGAGGTTTAAGATGTAGACACGGGCAGGTGATGTCATTAGGTTGGCAAAAGCCATTGAAGGTTTTTTTGTCTTTTTTTTGAGATGGACTCTCGCTCTGTTGCCCAGGGTGGAGTGCAATGGTGCAATCTCAGCTCACTACAACCTCTGCCTCCCAAGTTTAAGCAATTCTCTTCTTGCCTCAGCCTCCCAAATAGCTGGGATTACAGGTACCTGCCACCATGCCCAGCTAATTTTTGTTTTTTTTGAGACAGAGTCTTAGTCTGTTGCCCAGGCTGGAGTGCGGTAGCGCAGTCTTGGCTCA
>NW_012121820.1:17321267-17323058 GCF_000951035.1 Colobus angolensis palliatus
TGATCCGCCCGTCTCGGCCTCCCAAAGTGCTGGGATTACAGGCTTGAGCCACCGCGCCCGGCCATGCCCAGCTATTTTTGTATTTTTAGCATTGAAGAGGTTAACCATGTTAACCAGGCTGGTGTCAAACACCTGGCCTGGCCTCAAGCGAACCGCCTGCCTCAGCCTCCCAAAGTGCTGGAATTACAGGCACAAACCACCATGCCTGGCCTGAAGGGTTTTTAAGTTGGAGAGTGATAAATGATCGTGATCAGATAATGATGGTTTAGACAAGGGTAAGAAAGAAGCCAAAACCCTGAAATATTTAAGGGGTATATGTACAGGAGCTGGTAATTGACCAAATGAGCTGAGGGGAATGAGCTAACTGGGAGGAGTTACCAGAGAGGTGTGCAGCTGGGGCTGACATGGGATTCATGGTCAGTTTCCATCAAGGAGGGCTGGGTGGTCCCCACTGCTCTTAACTCTTGGCATGACTCTAGAGCAGGTAGCCACCATGGGTCCCTTCCTGCCAGGTGATGTCCAGTCTCCTTTCCTTATACTCACATTTCTCCAGGTGAGATCTGTGGATGTGTCACCTTGAGGAGTTCGCCAGTTTTCTAGAAGGATGCTTGGCTTTGGGTTTCCATTTTCATTACCAATAGGAGCATCGGGGCCTAAGGCCATCCAGACCTACTCTACTGAGTCTGTGCCTTTGTCACACCATATCCTGCAGTGCAGTCAGCAAAGCACCACCCGCCATTTTCAGTTAACACAGTCAGGTGGAATGTCACGGTTTTTACACTTATCTACTTTGGAAACAGTTTGATTTTAAGGTTAGGTATAATAACAAAAGCAAAAAGCAGTGTTTTTTTGTTTTTTGTTTTTTAATATATCCAGTTTTATGTTTTACCTAAGTGATGTGATAAAAATGATTCAAGTTAACATCTTGAGGGGAGATGGGCCCAGGAAAAATGTTTTTATTTTTTTATTTTTTGAGACGGAGTTTTGCTCTTGTTGCCCAAGCTAGAGTACAATGGTGTGATCTCGGCTCACTGCAACCTCCACCTCCTGGGTTCAAGTGATTCTCCTGCCCCAGCCTCCTGAGTAGCTGGGAGTACAGGCATGCGGCACCACGCCCAGCTAATTTTGTATTTTTAGTAGAGACAGGGTTTCACCATGTTGGTCAGGCCGGTCTTGAACTCCTGACCTCAGGTGATTCGCCTGCCTCGGCCTCCCAAAGTATTGGGATTACAGGCATGAGCCACCATTCCAGGCTGAAAAATGTTTTCTTTAAAAAGATGGGCCAGGCACGGTGGCTCACGCCTGTAATCCCAGCACTTTGGGAGGCTGAGGTGGATGGATTACTTGAGGCCACGAGTACAAGACCAGCCTGGCCAGCACAGTGAAACCCCGTCTCTACTTAAAATACAAAAATTAGCTAGGTGCAGTGGCATGCGCCTGCAATCCCAGCTACTCAGGAGGCTGAGGCAGGAGAAACACTTGAACCCAGGAGGCAGAGGCTGCAGTGAGCTGACGTCGCACCACTGCACTCCAGCCTGGGTAACAGAGCAAGACTCCATCACACATACACACAAATAAATAAAAGGAGTTAGTAGGCTGGGCGTGGTGTCTCACGCTTGTAATCCCAGCACTTTGGGAGGCCGAGGCAGGCAGACCATGAGGTCAGGAGATCGAGACCATCCTGGCTAACACGGTGAAACCCCATCTCTACCAAAAATACAAAAAAGTAGCCGGGTGTGGTGGCGGGCGCCTGTAGTCCCAGCTACTTGGGAGGCTGAGGCAGGAGAATGG
>NW_012121820.1:17326723-17331588 GCF_000951035.1 Colobus angolensis palliatus
AACCTCTGCCTCCCGGGTTCAAGCGATTCTCCTGCCTAAGCCTCCTGAGTAGCTGGGATTACAGGCATGCACCACCACGCCCAGCTAATTTTTTATATTTTTAGTAGAGATGGGTTTTCTACATGTTGGCCAGGCTGGTCTTAACACCCGACCTCAGGAGATCCTCCTGCCTTGACCTCCCAAAGTGCTGGGATCACAGGAATGAGCCACCACACCTGCCCATTTTTTTTTTTTTGAGACATCATCTCACTCCGTCGCCCACTCTGGAGTGCAGTGGTGCGATCACAGCTCACTGCAGCCTCCACCTCCAGGGCTCAAGTAATCCTTCCTCCCACTTTAGCCCCCCAAGTAGCTGAGACTACAGGTATGTGCCACCATGCCCAGCTAATTTTTTTGTTTTGTACAGATGGGATCTCCCTATGTCGCCCAGGCTGGTCTCAAACTCCTGGGCGCATGTGATCCTCCTGCCTTGGTCTCCCAAAGTGCTGGGATTACAGGCGTGAGCCACTGTGCAGGGAGGGCCTGAGTGAGCCTTGAATTCTTCTTCTCTTCCCCTCCTCCCTACACTCATGAAAGTGCTACAATCACCTCTCTTTTTTCAGATGAGGGAATAATGAGGCTCAGAGAGAAGGCAGTGACTTGGCCAAGGTCCAGGTTTCCTCTTGTGGAGAAGATGGAATCTGAGTCAGGATCTGTAACTTTAGAGCCTTTCCCATACAGATACTTGGATTAACCATTGCCCAGAGTATAAAGTCAGGTGACAGGAGTTCTGAGGGCTGAAATACTTACCATGTCTGTACATGGAAGAAAGACAGGAGGTGGGAAGACGTGGGAGGTTCAGAGGGGATAAGGGAAGGAGGGAGAGACAGCACCAAAGGTTGGAGTAACAAGCTATCAAAGGACAGAGAGGGAGGCCAGGCGTGGTAACTCAAGCCTTTAATCCCAGCACTTTGGGAGGCCGAAGTGGGCATATGACCTGAGGTCAGGAGTTTGAGACCAGACTGACCAACATGGAGAAACCCCATCTCTACTAAAAATACAAAAATTAGCCGGACGTGGTGCCTGCAATCCCAGCTACTCGGGAGGCTGAGGCAGAATTGCTTGAACCCGGGAGGCAGAGGTTGTGGTGAGCTGAGATGATGCCATTGCCCTCCAGCCTGGGCATCAAGAGCAAAACTCTGCCTCAAAAAAAAAAAAAAAAGAAAGAAAGGACAGAGGGGGAAAGAGAAACAGAAGAGTTTGGGGGAGAGGTTTGACTGGCTCAGGAAGGGAGCAGTGGGGGCCAGCAGGGCAGGGCTGGGCTGGGCCTCTGGTGTTAGGCTAACGGGCTACTGTGTGTCTCCAGGAAGGGGAGAGGCAAACTGGAGGCAAAGCAACGGCGGTCCAGGGTCCCCCGCCTCTGCTCCAGGAAAGCAGAACAAAGACACCTGCGGGTCAGCAATAGGCGCGATTCAAAGGGGACAATACTTTGCACTCTGATTAAAAGGGGATAAGGCTATCTCTTTTGAGTGTGTTCATGTGCATGGTTTGCAAAGCACTTTCACATCCAGTTCTGAATCTATTTGTCACAACAGTTCCGCCAGGCAGGGGAGGATTCTGCACACCCCCTGCTCCTTTACAGATGAGGAAATCAAGACATGAGGCAGGACTGGATTATGAACACAGAACCTCTGACTTCTGTCCTTTCCTGGATTGTGATCCTGTCCCATCTCTTAACCACACTGCAAATCACAGCTGCCCCTTTCAACCAAGTTGCCGTCCAATACTGCACTGGGGCTGGGGGCCAAATCCTAGATGCTCGATGCCTTCTCATCTTCCCTTGGCCTCCAAAGTTAATGATGACACCTAGACTTTGACAGCATTACATTCCTTGCCTCTTCAGAACTATCCAAAGTCTGGGCCAGGCGTGGTGGCTCACGCCTGTAATCCCAGCACTTTGGGAGGCTGAGGCAGGCGAATCACAAGGTCAGGAGTTCAAGACCAGCCTGGCCAACATGCTAAAAATACAAAAAATTAGCTGGGCATGGTGGCGGACGCCTGTAATCCCAGCTACTCGGGAGGCTGAGGGAGGAGAATCGCTTGAACCCGGGAGGTGGAGGTTGCAGTGAGCCGAGATTGCACCACTGCACTCCAGCCCGGGTGACAGCACAAGACTCCGTCTCAAAAAAAGGACTATCTAAAGTCTGAAATTGACCGCAGCGACCCTGTTTCATTGTCTTCCCTTGAGACAGGGAGAGCAGGTGTTCTCCCCTAACCCAAGAAGAAACTGAAGCCCAGACAGCGAAAGTGACTGGCCCAAGATCACAGTGAGTCAGTGGCGTGGCTGGAATAGGACTAGAACACAGATCCTCCTACCACCCCCTTATCCAGATCTCCTCCTTACCTGCAGCACTGACAGGTTGGTCTGTCCAGAAAGGCTCAGCTTCTCCTGCTCTGAGGGGTAGGCGTTGTAGCGGTGCAAGTACAGCCAGTCCCGGAGGATCTTCACCGACTCCTTGGGCAGGTTCCCCCTGCGCTTCCTTTTGCCCGTCAGAGAGAGGAGGCCTTCGTCCTCGCCTAGATCACTGTCCGACATGGTGCCTAGGGGGCTGGACCTTGGGTAAACCTGGGACAAGTGACACAGGGGATGGGAACATCATTACCATGTACTGCCTTTTCCTAGTCTCCAAGCACGCTCAGCATTACTTGAGCCTGGGACACCAGAAATGGGGTAATTGCAATTCAGAGTCTCAGGCCATAACACAGCCCAAGCAAGCTAGAAGGTATGAGTCCAAAGTTCCTCCACTTCATGGAACAGGTAGGTGACTAGCAAATGGCAGCTCATTCACAAGCAGGACTTGGACTGGAAATAATTACAGTTTCCACTGAGGTCTACTATTCTCCATGTTCGGTACTGAGCATTTGGTTTTTTCTTTTTTTTTTGTTTTGAGACAGGGTCTCACTCTGTAGCCCAGGCTGGAGTGCAGTGGCACCATCTCGACTCACTTCAACCTGTCTCCTGGGTTCAAGTGATCTCCCACCTCAGCCTCCGAGTAGCTGGGATTACAGGCATGCGTCTGGCTAATTTTCTGTATTTTTTGGTAGACACGGGGTTTCACCATATTGGCCAGGCTGGTATTGAACTCCTGGCCTCAAGCCATCTGGCAGCCTGAGCCTCCCAAAGTGCTGGGATTACAAGCGTGAGCCACCATGCCCAGCCTGTACTGAGCATTTTACACGTTATCTCATTTAATCATTACAATTCCTCAATAAGGGAGAAGCTATTATTATCATCATTTTATAGCTGAGGTAACAGAGAGAGATTAAGACAGCTGCCCAAGGCCAGTGTAGTGGCTCACACACACACACACAAAATACAAAAATCAGTCAGGTGTCATGGTGTGCACCTGTAGGCCCACCTACTTGTGGGACTGAGGCAGAATTGCTTGAGCCCAGGAGGTCAAGGCTGCAGTGAACTGTGTTTGTGCCACTGCACTTCAGCCTGGGTAACAAAAAAATAAAAAAGGTCTCAAAAAATAAAGGCTGAGCTCGGTGGCTCATGCCTGTAATCCTAGCACTTTGGGAGGCCAAGGCAGGCAGATCACAAGGTCAAGAGCTCAAGACCATCTTGGCCAACATGATGAAACCCCATTTCTACTAAAAATACAAAAATTAGCTGGGCGTGGTGGCGCGTGCCTGTAGTCCCAGCTATTCGGGAGGCTGAGGCAGGAGAATTGCTTAAACCCGGGAGGCGGAGGTTGCAGTGAGCCGAGATCGTGTCACTGTACTCCAGCCTGGAGACAGAGCGAGAATCCATCCGAACAAAAACAAAACCAAACAAACAAAAGGCCGGGCGTGGTGGATCACACCTGTAATCCCAGCACTTTGGGAAGCCGGGGCAGGCAGATCACAAGGTCAGGAGTTTGAGACCAGCCTGGTGAATATGGTAAAACTCTGTCGCTACCAAAAAATACAAAAATTTGACAGCTGTGGTGGCAAGCGCCTGTAGTCCCAGTTACTCAGGAGGCTGAGGCAGGAGAATCGCTTGAACCCGGGAGGCGGAGGTTGCAGTGAGCCGAGATTATGCCACTGCACTCCACCCTGGGCAACACATTGAGACTCCATCTCAAAAAAACCAAAAAACAAAAAGCAAACAAACAAACAAAAAAGGCTGCCCAAGATACTATGGTGGTCAAATGGAGTTACTGTGCAACCCAGAAATTTCACTCCTAGATATTCCAACAGAAATGAAAACTTGTGTCCACATAAAACCTCATACACACATGTTCACAGCAGTATAGGCTGAGGTAGAAGGATTATTTGAGCCCAGAAGTTCAAGACCAGCTTGGGCAACATAGTGAGACCTCATCTCTACAAAAAAAATAAAAGTCGTCTATCTCTACAATGGTTTATTTGCCCATTAAAAAAAGGAATTCATAGCCGAGAGCAGTGGCTCATGCCTGTAATCCCAGCACTTTGGGGGGCTGAAGCAGGTGGATCACTTGAGGAGTTCCAGACCAGCCTGGCCAACATGGTGAAACCCCATCTCTACTGAAAATACAAAAAAATTAGCTGGGCGTGGTGGCACGCGCCTGTAATCCCAGGTACTCGGGAGGCTGAGGTAGGAGAATTCCTTGAACCTAGGAGATGGAGGTTGCAGTGAGCCGAGATTATGCCATTGCACTCCAGCTTGGGCAAAAAGAGTGAAACTCTGTCTCAAAAAAAAAAAAAGTCAGTCCTGACATATGCTACAATATGGTAGGCCTTGAAAGCATTATACTAAGGGAAAAAAGCCAGTCATAAGAGACTACATGTTATATGATTTCATTGATCATGAACTCTGTCGAGACAGGGTAGATTAGCTAACTAACAGCTCCGCAGTTAGG
>NW_012121820.1:17332187-17334701 GCF_000951035.1 Colobus angolensis palliatus
AATAAAAAAAAAAATAAAATAAAATAAAAATTAGCCCAGTATGGTGGTGTGCCAGTAGTCCCAGCTACTCTGAGAGGCTGAGGTGAGAGGATCCCTTGAACCCAGGAGTTCAAGGCTGTAGTGAGCTATGATCGCACCAGTGCATGTCAACTTGGACAACATAGTAAGACCTCATTTTAAAAAATAAAATAATAAAAAAAAAAGCCACATGCTGTGGCTCACACCTATACTCCTGGCACTTTGGGAGGCCAAGGCAGGTAGATCACTTGAGCTCAGAAGTTCAAGACCAGCCTGGGCAACACGGTGAAACCCCATCTCTGCAAAAAAATACAAAAATTAGTTGAGCATGATAACACATGTCTGTGGTCCTAGCTACTCCGGGGGCTGAGGTGGGAGAATCGCTTGAGCCTGGAGGCAGAGGTTGCAATGAGATGAGATAACACCACTGTACTCCAGTCTGAGAGGCAGAGCAAGACCCTGTCCCCCCATCCCCCTCAAAAAAAAGTCCTAAAATTGACTATAGTGATAGTTGCAAACATACCAAAACCTGCTGATAAGTATACTTTAAATGGGTGAATTACATGGTGTGTGAGTTATATCTCAGTAAAGCTGTAATGGAAAAAAAATCCCACCCCCAGCTTAGGATACTAAAGTTGGATTTGGACCAGGCCTCTCCCCACCTTCTCTTGTGGGCTGTATACCGTACTGCCTCCAAGGTCTCCCAATGCCCAGTGAGAACTCTGGAAACTACAGATCACCATGGTCCTGCAGCAGTTCATGTAATATTTAAGGAGCACCTACTGTGTACCTTGCAGTGAGAGAGGTGAGTCATCTCTCTACTGGTTGCTTCTTGGACATTCTCCTTTGTCAGGCCCCTTGACCTGGTCCTAGACTCAACCACTGAAAATCCAGATGAATGAGCAAGGCCCACCCTCCACTTGGCACTGTAACCCTGGGCAAGGATCCTCCCCTCTCTGGGCTTGAGTCCTCACCTGTCAAATGAAGGAAGGATTTTCCCTAGATAACCCAAATCAGCTGCTCAGCCCCCGACAAAGTTCTGTTTCACACATGCAAAAAATATTTTCTTTTTTTTTTTGAGATGGAGTCTTGGTCTGTAGCCCAGGCTGGAGTGCAGTGGCACAATTTTGGCTCACCGCAACCTCCGTCTCCTGGGTTCAAGCAATTCTGCCTCAGCCTCCCGAGTAGCTGGGATTACAGGTGTGTGCCACCACACCTAGCTAATTTTTTTTTTTTTTTTTTAAAGTAGAGATGGGGTTTTGCCATGTCAGCCAGGCTGGTCTCCAACTCCTGACCTCAGGTGATCTGCCGGCCTCGCCTCCCAAAGTGCTGGGATTACAGGCCTGAGCCACTGCATCCGGCCAGATTTTCATTTTAAAAGCAAAAGTTCTAGGCCAGGCTGATGCCAGGATCTCAAGGCTCCTCCCTTCTCAGCCTTTTAACAGCTCCCCAGCAGGCCGGCCAACAGACTCTGGCATCTCCCAGGTTTTGTTTCCTCTTCTTGGACCTGTGCCCAGATCTCTCGGCTGGCTAGGCCAGGCTTTCGAGGGAAGGGTCTACCCTTTCAGTCAGGCCACCTGGAGGTGAGACAGGCACTGGTTAGAGGTGCCACTCCTCAGAGAGCACCACAGCAGGCGCTTTCTGAGGTCAGACAGACATTTCTAGATGGCCAGGGCAGCTGGGATCTGGGTTCAGTGATGCAGCCCTGGCCGGCTGTGAGAAGTTTACTCAAGGTTATCTGTACAAATTCCACCCTGGCTGCCAGCCAAGTCTGTCTGCAGGGTTCCCCGGGTGGGCCGTGGGGAACGACCCCTCAGCCTACACAAACTTCTCCATCTCGGTGTTCTGCAACCCAGGGCCATCTATAGTCTGGGAGGTTTCCCACATATGCACCCTACACCGCACCCAGACACACTCAAGCCAGGCAATTAACCAACAGCGCTAGGATAACTGGCCCGGACCCATCGCTCAAGCCCTACAAACCCTAGGGTTTTCACCGACACACACAGCACGCACACGCACAGCTTACAGACCCAGGCCTAGCACGAACAACAGTGACCCACGCAACTAACCCAACTTTTGTACCCGCCCACCCACGAACTCCCACCGACCCGGCCACCGCCAATTTCTCCGACAGGGAAAACTCCAGGCGTCATCACACTAACAATCAGTTCTACCCTCAGTGACCAGTGGCAGCACCCCCTCGACACAACATCCCATGCACCCTCCTACAGACTCCCACGACGCCACCTGCAGCCACTCCCGCACCAACTTTCTGACAACTCCCCTAGCTTGGCCCCGACACTCCCCCCGGCCGCGCACTCACGCCCGCATTCCCAGCAATGCAGACAAAGCGCGCAACCTCCCCCGCGGCCCAGACCGAGTCGGAGCACATGGCTCCCCGGTCGGCGAGGAATCGGCCGGCGCTTGGGGCGCCTGCACCCCACAGTTCCCCCACCCCTGGCCGACTCCGCGCACCAGCTCCCCCGCGGGCCC
>NW_012121820.1:17334938-17335721 GCF_000951035.1 Colobus angolensis palliatus
CCTCCGCGCCGCCCCCCCACAGCCCTGCGCCCAGACTCCATGTTGGCCGCCCCCTGCCCCGCAGGCTGCGCGCTTCTCCTTCGGGAGGCTCGGCTCACCCTCGGCCTGCCCGAGGGTCCCGGCGCCAACAAACTTTCTCCGGGGCGCCGGCCTCACGCGCCCCGCTTCCTCGGCCCGCCTGGGAGTGACAGATGCCTCAGAGACAGACTTTCCTTTGTTCCAAAGGAAAGGGGAACTCGCGCGGGCTCCCCAGGGCCCCCCCGCTCCGGGCCCTTCCCGCGGCCCCCACTCCCAGCTGTCACTCTCGGCCGCCCCCTGCCCGGCTCGGCGGCGGGGGGGGTTCCTGCCGGCGGTTAGCAACGTGCACTTTTGAAACCAAACAAATCTGCCCCCCCGCGCGCTCACTCAGGTCCGGCGCAGGATCGGCCCTCTCCTGGGGTGGGATCCTATGAAGCGGGGCCCCCCACCAGAGCCCCGAGCAGGCTTCCTCCGGAGGGCTGGAACAGCCCCCCACCGGCCCCCGGAGCGCAGCGCCTTCGGGACTCACAAACAGTCCCTGGGGGCCGTCGGGACTCACAAACACCCCCGAGCTCACACACCCCCAACCGCACGCGCCAGGACGACGCCCCCTCCCCCGTCCGACTGAGAAAAAGAAACTTTCCAAGTTGTCCGCGCGCCCCCACCCCCATCTGGCCCTCTCCTGCTCCCTGCACTAACTTTTCCGAGAGGCTTTCGGGTCCACGCGGCCTCGGGCTCGGCGCGGGGAGTCCCGGCGGGGGGCGG
>NW_012121820.1:17335926-17342748 GCF_000951035.1 Colobus angolensis palliatus
GGCCGCCGGCACCTTCTTCCTGCGCCCACCCCGCCCTCAGGAATGCTGCATGGCCTCCCCAGAGCGGCGGTGGGAGCCTCGGCCGGGGAGAGCCCGCTCGGGGGCAGGAAGTGGCCCGGGCCTCCTCGTGGAGGGTGTTTCCGGAGCGCCTAGTGTGCTCCTCGCCGGAGTGGGGTCGTTACCGAGGGGGAACTTATGTAAATCGTGACTTTTGTCATTTCGCGCCCCCCACAAGATGTCCTGCCGGCGGTGCGATTGCTCCCGTTGCTTCGAGGGGAAACTGAGGCTAGTTAGTCCGGGCACTTACCCTCAGCTGGTAAAGGACTGGGCTCTGATGGGGACGCCTGTTATGACCTCAAGGGCCTGTAGAGTCTGGGAGGCCGCCTCCGACCTAAGCCCAAAAAGCACATGGTCGGGCTCACAGGGGGCGGCCAGAGGTGAAAACTGCCAGTGCTTTGCAGCGACGCTGTGCGGGGCACTTCGTGTGTGTCATCCCGTCTCATCCTCGGGTGATGGGGTATGTGTTGTCCTTTGTAAGTCTCTGGCTTGTTCATGAGCCGCAGAAAGGTTCTTGATTTGCTTGTGTCACACAGTCAACCGGTGTCATTCAGCCCAGGTCGGTCGATAGTGAAGCCTGATCCCTTACCCGTTGTGTTCGGCCTTAAACCATCAGTCCAGGAGCTCCCAGAGTTCCTGTCTGGTTTCTTTTTCCTCTTCTGCCGGTTACACCCTACTCCAGAAGGTTTTCCTTGGCCTCCCCGACCCGGGTCAGTACACTCTTCCCCCGCTATCTGCTGTGGGTGCCACATACTGTGAAATACCAATCTCCTAGGGCACCCCCACCCCCCCAGCCCTGTACCCGGGCACGGCTGGGCCCAGATATCTAGGGCCCCTGAGCTTGTAAATCGCCTTGAAAACAGCTTTTGGTCTTAATGGCCCTTTAGCAAGGGAGAACTCTAGAACAACACTCTTTAATTTTTTGCAAACGAGCCTTAAGCCAATCAGAACGCCAATTAAAAGATTGTTAAGGTTTCACCTGGACACCCCATAGAAGCCAGACTTCCTGCAAATATTAAAAATCTCCTCACAGCAGCGGGTGAAATGTCAGTGGCACTGTCCGTTGCTCTCCATTTCACAGACAGGGAAACTGAGGCCCAGAGTGTGGGTCAGAAACAATTTTCTTGGCCGAATAAATGGTGCTTCCCCCACAGCCCTCTGAAAGAAAAAGCCATGTCTGGGTTGCCTTAGGTAAGAAATGTAAAACCAATGGGCCTTGGCCTCTAGGAAATGTATGGGACAGGGACCTTCAGAAGAGGGGAGCCCCAGGGGGAAACGGGTGCCATCAGGTGAGCCTGGAGAGGGGGCTCCGGTAGTGGCTGCTGCACTAGGCGTTTTTCTCCTGTATGCCTAAGAGCCACACTGCCCTTTCTGGGGAAGCCACTGGGGGCCTGGGCTAGAGGCAGAGACCGCACCATAAATTGTGCCTGCAGCAGCCCCTTAGACCAGTGCTTCCCAAGTCTTGGTGCTAGATGAGGTTGGGGAAATGGAAGGGAGTGACTGCCTCCTCCTCCACCTGAGAGCTACATAACAAAGACCTTCCTCCTGGAGGACGGGGTAGGGGTGAAGGGAGGCTGGTAGCCGGTCAGATTTTGCACGTAAGCAAGCTTCACAGGTAAAGCCTTAGTGCAATTAGAGTTTGAGAATTACTGTGTAAAGTTTCTCAACTAGTAAGTATCAGAATTTAAAATGTGTGGATTCTCTAAGCCAGTAATTCCACTTCTAGGAATCTGTGTTTAGGAGTAGCTGTACAGCAAAGATAAATGCTTATAGAAGATTATTCTTTGCAGAACTGTTCATTCGGGAAAATTGCAAACAGCTAAGTACCCCTCACCAGGAGCTGGCCCATTATAGCAACTCTGAGACCTCTCTACTGCAGGCTCTTAAAATGGGGTAAGTGGGTGCACGCTAATGTAGGGGCATGGCCAAGGTGTGTTTATTGACAGCTTACAGTGTCCCAACATGGAGGGACTTTGGACATACTTGGTGAGAATTTTAGTGGGAAAACTTTTTCGAAGTGATAAGTTATTTTATTGTCATTTTCTCCCCCCCCACTTTCTTTTTTCTTTTTTTTTTTGAGACAGAGTCTCGCTCTGTCTCCAGGCTGGAGTGCAGTGGGGCGATCTCAGCTCACTGCAACCTCTGCCTCGCGATTCTCCTGCCTCAGCCTAAAGGCGCCCACCACCATGCCCAGCTAATTTTTGTGTTTTTAGTAGAGACAGAGTTTTGCCATGTTGGCCAGGCTGATATTGAACTGACCTGAAGTGATCCACTGCCTCAACCTCCCGAAGTGTTGGGATTACAGGTGTGAGCCCAGCCTTCTCCCCCTCTTTCTAAATTAAAAAATATTGTGATAAGAAGCTCCCACCACCTTTTTTCCCCGTGTTTGAAGAAACTGGGTCACTAAGGGAAGAAGAGACTTGCCTAATACAAGTTTGGGGTCCTGACCCCTGGGAGGGAGCTGGAGATAGACTAGGAGAGGAAGGAGAGGTGGAAAGGCATCCAAGCCAAGACCAACCTGGCTGCCCAGGTCATCTAAGTCAGTTCCCTGCCTCCGTGCCAGAAAAACCCAAACCAGAGACTCTTGGATATGAGGCTCCAGGTTCATCCTGCCAGTTTCTAGTGAACTTGGTGATCTCATTGGTTCAAATGAATAAATCCACTTTAAAAAAAAAAAAAAAGGGGGCCCCTTCCTTTTTTTTTTTTTTTTTTTTGAGACGGAGTTTCGCTCTTGTTGCCCAGGCTGGAGTGCAGTGGCAAGATCTCAGCTCACTACAACCTCCACTTCCCAGGTTTAAGCGATTCTCCTGCCTCAGCCTCCTGAGTAGCTGGGATTACAGGCATGCAACCACCACACCCGGCTGATTTTGTATTTTCAGTAGAGACGGAATTTCGCCATGTTGGCCAGGCTGGTTTTCAACTCCTGACCTCAGGTGATCCGCCTGCCTCGGCCTCCCAAAGTACTGAGATTACAGGTGTGAGCCACTGCACCTGGCCACCGCTCCGTTTTTGATGGAAGTGGGGAAAGGCACCAGCATTTACTGAGAATCCACATGAGCCAAGTCGTGTCTCAGGATAAAGGAGAAGATGGGGTTCTGTGGGGTAGAGGGAAGAGCCCAGCAAAGGCCAGGGAAAGTGGAAGTGTTCAGGAAACAACTGGATTGGGTAAGATGGAAGGGCTGTGAAGGCCAGCATAAAGAATTTGGATTTGGCAGTGTGGGCAGTAGAGAGCCCCAGCTGGTTCCTGCGGAGAGCTGGGGAGAGACCGAGGGAAGGTAGTTGGTGACTCAGCTCTGGGTAATTGAGGCCGGGCGGATGGAGACCCGCCTCTGAGATCTAGGGAGATTTGTGGCTGTTATGTGAGGTTCTGCATTTTCATCTAATGTTGGTGAGTGGAATTCCACATCTTCCTCCTGAAAAGTCTTGTAGTGTCTTGTTGGTCAACCACAATTTGCCTAGCTCTCTCGTAGTTGTTGGGTATTTACTCACGTAACTAATTCCTGAGTGCCCGCCTGTGTCTGGCTGTGTGCCTACAGCTGGAAAACCTACAGCCAACCTTAGTCCTAAAGGCTTTGGGCGACAGTGCCTTGTGGTGGGAAGGCTGTGGCCCTGGGACTTGGTTGCTAGCCAGGTGATTTAGGATAATCATCCACACCTTCTGAGCCTCCCTTTTCTCATGTTGTGGAAATACAAGGCTTTGGTGAGAGTCAAAGAAAACAGGCACACCCTTTGTTTTATTGTGCCTTGGTTTTGTGCGCTTTGCAGGTACTGCGTTTTTTACAAAGTGAAGAATTTTGGCAACCCTGCGTCGAGCAAAGTCTGCCGGCATTATTTTTCCAAAAGGATGCTCAGTCTGTGCCACATTTTGGTAATTCTTGCAATATTTCAAAGTTTTGTTGTCATTATTTCTAGTATGGTGATCTTGCTATCAGTAATCTTTGATGTTACTATTGTAATTGTTTTGGGGGGTCATGAGTGATGCCTGTGTAAGATGGCAAACTTAATCCATCAATATTGTATGCGTTCTGACTGCTCCACCAACCAGCTGTTTGCAATTAGTAATCCTACAGTGGCCTCTAAGTGTTCAAGTGTAAGAATGTGTTGCAAATCTCTCACTTCACATCGACAGCTAAAAATAATTAAGCTCGGTGAGAAAGGCATGTTGAAAGCCAAGATAGGCCTTTTTTTGTTTTTTTTTAGTTTTTAGTAGACGTGAGGTCTCGCTCTGTTGTCCAGGCTGGTCTCCAACTCCTGGGCTCAAGTGATCCTCCTGCCTTGGCCTCCCAAAGTGTTGGGATTAAAGGTGTGAGCCAACATGCCCTGCCTCTGGAGTTGCACTTTTAATTTCACTCACGAACTATTGGCCAGGTGCAGTGGCTCACACCTCTAATCCCAGCTACTGGGGAGGCTTAGGCGGGAGAATTGCTTGAACCTGGGAGGCAGAGGTTGCAGTGAACTGAGATCATGCCACTACACTCCAGCCTGGGAGACAGCAAGACTCTGTCTCAAAACAAAAACTATCTGGCTAGGTCTGATGGCTCATGCCTGTAATCCCAACATTTCAGGAGGCCGAGGCAGGAAGGTCTCTTGAACCCAGGAGTTTGAGGCCAGCCTGAGCAACATGGCAAGACCCCATCTCAACAAAAAATAATCAGCTGGGCATGGTGGCAAATACCTGTAGTCCCAGCTACTTGGGAGGCTGAGGTGGAGGAAGGCTTGAGCCCAGGAGGTTGAGGCTGCAGTGAGGTATAATTGTGCCACTGTGCTCCAGCCTGCGTGAAAGAGTGAGACCCAGTCTCAAAAATTGGCCAGGCGTGGTGACTCATGCCTATAATCTTAGCACTTTGGGAGGCCAAGGTGGGCAGATCACCTGAGGTAGGGAGTTCGAGACCAACATGGAGAAACCTCATCTCTACTAAAAATACAAAATTAGTTGGGCGTGGTGGCGCGTGCCTGTAATCCCAGCTACTCAGGAGTCTGAGGCAGGAGAACCGCTTGAACCTTGGAGGCGGAGGTTGCAGTGAGCGGAGATCGTGCCATTGCACTCTAGCCTGGGCAATAAGAGTGAAACTGCATCTCAGGGGAAAAAAAAAAAAAAAAAGATCCTAAATTACTCTGCCTGTGCTCTAGAAATGGAGCAAGAAAGCCTGGATAACAGCACATCTGTTTACAGCATAGTGTACTGAATATAGGTCCCACTCTTGAGACCTACAGTTCAGAAAAGATTCCTTATGAAATATTACTGCTCATGGATACCTGGGCTTCATTGGAAGACTGGGAGTCTGCGCTCGGACCCGGAAACAGCTGGGTACGGCATCCCTAATCAGAGCAGTAGAAATCAGCAGGTCTGAGTTGGCCATTGTGTGGCCAGAGAGCTTAATGAGCTTATTTTCTTCATTCTTTTTACTAGGGTCAGGGCTATAGGATGGAAGGGGATCAGATTTCATTTGCATGGTTTCATCCTTTTTATATGTGGGAATTTTCTTACCTCTCGGAATATCGTTTAAATTACAAGAGCAAATACACCATGTTCAGGATGGGAAGTTAAACCTTTGAGAGGCACTCAAAAAGCAAAGACCCCCTCCCCTGAGCCCTCCCTTCAGCATTAGCAGTGATGACAATTAGTTGTATATTCTTTCTTTTCCACCATCAGATAAGTGCGTGTAGATGTCCACACAGGTCCTGAGAGATACTGTCTTCCCTGTTGCTCTCTCTTTTTTATTTTGCCTCAATTTTCAATAGGTCTGTATTTAATACTTTCTACATAAACATCTCTGCAGTTGTGAGAATTTCCTAAACTAGATTCTCTGAAGTGGAATTACTGGGACCGACAGTATGGGTAGATATTGTGAAAGCAGATCACCAAAGTGCTCACGTGCCGGCGATTGTGGTGTTGGTGAGCTTGTCTTACCCAGTCCGCAGCCACAGCAAGTGTTAGCAATTTTGTGTTAATCTTTCCTCGTTTGATGGGTGAGGACTAGGCTAGGTTTTTTTTTTTCTTTTTTGTTTTTTGATACGGAGTCTAGCCCTTTCGCTCAGGCTGGAGTGCAGTGGCGCTATCTCGGCTCACTGCAAGCTCCGCCTCCTGGGTTCACGCCATTCTCCTGTAGCCTAGGTTTTTAATCTGCATTTTTTATTAGTGAGATTGAACACCTTACAATTTCAGAATGACTGGACACTGGTCACTGTGAATCATTTCCATATCTTTTGCGGTCATAGTGATTTCTTTCTGATTTACAAGCTCTATTATACTAGTAAGGGTTCTTTTTGTTTGTTTGTTTGTTTCTTTTTTCATTTCTGAGACAGGGCAAGAGCTCTGTCACCCAGGATGGAATGCAGTCACTGCAGCCTTGACCTCCTGGGCTCAAGTGAGCCTCCTGCCTCAGCCTCCCAAAGTGCTGGGATTACAGGCCTGAGCCACAGTGCTGAGCTATGGTAAGGATTCTCAACCCTGGTTTGTCATATTTGCTCCAAGTAGTTTTCCTTTTCTCTAAGATTATTGTTTGCCTTAAATTTTTCTAAAGTGTTTTAATTTTGGGGTTTAAAATTTCCACTTGGTCAAATGTCAGTCTTTGTGACGATACCCATTGCATTGAATCTCAGAGAGAATACCTGATGTTTTCTTTTTGATTTTGTTTCTCAATGGCTTGTTTAACATTTAACCCTTTGCTGCATCTGGAATGTATTTTGGGTTGCACTGTGCAGTAAGAATCCTTACAGTTTTTTTATTTTTTATTTTTGTCTGATTTTCTGAACTGCACACCA
>NW_012121820.1:17343632-17345030 GCF_000951035.1 Colobus angolensis palliatus
TGTCACCCAGGCTAGAGTGCAGTGACACAATCTCAGCTCACTGCAGCCTCTGCCTCCTGTGTTCAAGCAATTCTCCTGCCTCAGCCTCCCAAGTAGTTGGGATTACAGGTGCCTGCCACCAGGTCCAGCTCATTCTTGTATTTTTAGTAGAGATGGGGGGTTTCACCATGTTGGCCAGGGTGGTCTTGAACTCCTGACTTCAAGTGATCCACCCACTTCGGCCTCCCAAAGTGCTGAGATTACAGGCATGACCACTGCACCCAGCCTTATCTTTCCCTTCTTCATGGCTTTTCCAAGGTGTTGAGTTCTTACATTATTTTTCATGGTATAACCCAAGGAGAGCTACCTTGATACTACTACTTTAGAGGATGAAAAGACAGATTTTGGCTTGGGAAGGCCGACATTTCTGTAGTGAAAACAGGTATCTCCCATGAAGCAAATGAAGTGTGCCCTTTAAGGATCCTAGTTGCCCATATTCTTTTCCAAAGCCCTGGGAGGAGTCATGTTTTTATAAAATTTACAAAATTCAGAAATTTTAATTGTAATCATAATCAGTTAAGACAACGTTTGTTGTTGTTGTTTTTCGAGATGGAGTCTCGCTCTGTTACCCAGGCTGGAGCGCAGTGGTACAATCTTGACTCACTGCAATCTCTGCCTCCCAGGTTCAAGCAATTCTCCTGCCTCAGTCTCCCGAGTAGCTGGGACTACAGGCATGTGCCACCACACCCTGCTAAGTTTTGTAATTTTAGTAGAGATAGGGTTTCACCGTGTTGGCCAGGCTGGTCTTGAACTCCTGACCTCAGGTGATCTGTCCACCTCAGCCTCCCACAGTGCCTGGCCTCCATTTCCATTTTTATAGTTTTAATGATTGAAAGAATTTTCCATAGACTAGCTTCTAACTATGATCATTTTAAACCTCGTTTGTCTTACTTTACTCATGTACTTCTGGTACAGACTTATAGGACACCTATATATCGTGATCCCACCTCTGCTCCTGCAACTTTGTGCCATGGCAGCCTTTCCTATATCAGGACAGTTATCTATATTTGAACTGCCCATGGAAGTGACTGCAAACCACATAAATAGATAAACCCAAAGTAAACGTATTCCAAACTCAACCCTTGGCCAGATCCAAAAAAAGTCTGAGGCAGGAAGATCACTTGAGCCCAGAAGTTTGGATTTTGATCAGCCTGGGCAACATGGTGAAACCCCGTCTCTATAAAAAAAAATTAAAAATTAGCCAGGCATAGGCCAGGCGTGGTGGCTTACGCTTGTAATCCCAGCACTTTGGGAGGCCAAGGCAGGTGGATCACAAGGTCAGGAGATCGAGACCATCCTGGCCAACATGGTGAAACTCCATCTCTACTAAAAATACAAAATTAGTTGGGCGTGGTGGCG
>NW_012121820.1:17345689-17349280 GCF_000951035.1 Colobus angolensis palliatus
TTTTTGAGACGGAGTCTTGCTGTGTCACAAAGCTGGAGTGCAGTGGCACGATTTCAGCTCACTGCAACCTCCGTCTCCCAGGTTCAAGAGATTCCCCTGCCTCAGCTTCCTGAGTTGCTTGGACTACAGGTGTGCTCCACCACACCTGGCTAATTTTTTGTCTTTTAGTAGAGACGGGGTTTCACCATGTTGGCCAGGATGGTCTCGATCTCCTGACTTGTGATGGCAGGAGAATTGTTTGAGCCCAAGAGATCAAGGCTGCAGTGAGCCATGATTATGCCACTACACTCAAGCCTGGGCAACAGAGCAAAACCCTGTCTCCAAAAAAGAAGGGGAGGGAGTTTTATTCTACCAGGAAGGTACTTGAGAAGAAACGCTTGAGTTTTCTTTATTTTCTCGATATAAAATGATAGTGTAAAACCACTGTCATATGAAGGACAATAAAAAATGTTCCCCCAAAAGTAGGAAGGCCAGGCATTGTGGCTCACACCTCATTCTGGGAGACTGAGGTGGGCAGATCACAACATGGGAAAACTCCATCTCTACTAAAAATACAAAAATTAGCTGAGCGTGGTAGCACACGCCTGTAGTCCCAGCTACTCAGGAGGCTGAGGCATGAGAATTGCTTGAACCTGGGAGGCGGAGGCTGCAGTGAGCTGAGATCATGCCACTGGCACGCCAGCCTGGGCAACAGAGCAAGACTCTGTCTCAAAAAAAAGAAAAAAAGAAAAAAAGAAATGTTCCAGGTATTCAAATAATTAAAATACTATGTTATCTATCTGGATTTTGTGATGTGATATTTGTCAACTTTTAAAAATTTATAATCTGCTATAATTTCTTTTCCTTTTCTTATTTTGAATAAACATTCACGTTTGTGCCAGATTTTGTATATTTAATTTTACATTCTTTTTCTAAATGGGGGCTCCAAAAATTATAGAAGGTTTGGGTCCCATGAAACCTGGATCTGTCTTCAACCATTAGGATGAGTATGTTGTCAAAGATAAGCCATAACCTTTTAGAATATCTAGTTATAACTTGTCTCTTCTGGCCCTTTGGAAATTGGTATTTCTTGTCTTTTATTCTGATTTATTTTTTTCTTCTTTCATACAGTCGTATCTGCATACCGTGATTTTGACACTAAAATAAAACTTACTTTTTTTTTTGAGACGAAGTCTTGCTCTGTTGCCCAGGCTGGAGTATAGTGGCATGATCTCGACTCACAGCCTCCGCCTCCCGGTTTAAGCGATTCTCCTGCCTCAGCCTCCAGAGTAGCTGGGATCACAGGCGCAGGCTACCACCGCCAGCTAATTTTTGTATTTTTAGTAGAGATGTGGTTTCACCCTGTTGGCCAGGCTAGTCTGGAACTCCTGACCTCAAGTGGTCCGCCCACCTCGGCCTCCCAAAGTGTTGGGATTACAGGTGCGCCGAGCCTAAAATAAAACTTGGAAAGGGATCATTAAGTGAAGGGCAGTTTATGTACTGTGTTCTTTACCTTGACTTTTTAACTTAGCAGCATGTCTTGGAGACCTTTCTCTGTCACTACATGAAGAGCTTCCTCATTTTTTTCAGCAGTTGTCCCTATGCCCTTACGTGGCTATCCCGCTTCCATCTGATGATTCTCTTGTTAATTGTCATTTGGATTTTGATGCCGGAATTGTTATCACTGTCAGTGCTGCAGTAACTTTGCACATATATCATTTCACATAAGTATGAGCCTGTCTGTAGGAGAAGCTCTCAGCATTTGCATTCCCATCAGCAATGTATGGTAGAAGTTTAGGTTGGAAATAATGTTTTTCAGATTTTTCTTTTGTTATGGTAAAATGGACATAACGTTAAATTTGTCATTTTAACCATTTTCAGGTGACATTAAGTACATTATATGTTATACAACCACCTGCCATCCATCTCCAGTACTTTTTCATCTTCTCAAATGGAAACCCTGAACCCATTAAGTTACCCTGAAGTTACCCATTAAGTAACCCATTAAGTTACCCTGAAGCTGCTGGTAACCCCTCTTCTCCTTTTTATCTCTCTGAATTTTTTTCTTTTCTTTTTTTTTTTTGAGACTGGAGTTTTTGCTCATGTTGCCCAGGCTGGAGTGCAATGGCAGGATCTCAGCTCACTGCAACCTCTGCCTCCCGGGTTCAAGCAATTCTCCTGCCTCAGCCTCCCGAGTTGCTGGGACTACAGGCATGGGCCACCTCGCCCAGCTAATTTTGTATTTTTAGTAGAGATGGGGTTTCATGATGTTGTCCAGGCTGTTTTTTGTTTGTGTGTGTTTCTTTTGAGACAGAGTTTTGCTCTTGCCCAGGCTGGAGTGCAGTGGCGCGATCTCGGCTCACTGCAACTTCTGCTTCCCAGGTCCAAGTGATTTTCCTGCCTCAGCCTCCTGAGTAGCTGCGATAATAGATGCCCGCCCACGCCTGCTAATTTTTAGAGTTTTTAGTAGAGACAGTGTTTTACCATGTTGTCAAGGCTGGTCTTGAACTCCTGACCTCAGGTGATCCACCCACCTCAGCCTCTCAAAGTATTGGGATTACAGGTGTGAGCCACTGCACCTGACCAATTTTTGTATTTTTAGTAGAAATGGGGTTCCACCATGTTGCCCAGCCTGATTTCAAACTCCTGACCTGCCTTGGCCTCCCAAAATGTTGGGATTACGGGTGTGAGCCAGTGTGCCTGGCCTGGAATTTCTTTGATGAGAGCTGTGCCCTGATAGTCTCATTTTTCCATTGTACTGGAAGGTCTGGGTCCCTGGGAGCTGAGTGGGGCATGAAGGCCTGAGCGAGCTCTGTGCCTTGCTGACGGTGTTCCCAAGCTGAGTGGAAGAAGAAGACTAAGGGTCTGGACATCCTCAACACTGAGTATATTACTTTCTGTATAACCCTTCTGTTGCTGTCTTCTCCCTCTCCTGTGCCTGGTGTCCATCAGTCCAGGACCTTCTGTATTCTTTGGAAAATAAATTTCTGATCTCTTGGCAGGGTCTGGGTTGCAGCCTTTGTAGGATCTAGGAGTCCACTGCTTTTTTTTTCTGTTTTCTTTTTCTTTGACACAGAGTCTCACTGTGACGCGATCTCTGCTCACTGCAACATCCGCCTCCCAGGTTCCTGCGATTCTCATGGCTCAGCCTCCCGAGTAGGTGAGATTACAGGCGCCTGCCACCACACCTAGCTAATTTCTGAATTTTTAGTAGAGACATGGTTTTGCCATGTTGCGCAGGCTATTCTTGAACTCCTGTGCTCAAGTGATCCACCTGCCTCGGCCTCCCAAAGTGTTGGGATTAAAGAATAGAGAAAAGGGCCAGGCGTGGTGGCTTACGCCTGTAATCTCAGCACTTTGGGAGGCTGAGGCGGGTGGATCACAAGGTCAGGAGATCGAGACGATCCTGACTAACACGGTGAAACCCTGTCTCTACTAAAAATAAAAAAAATTAGCCAGGCGTGGTGGTGGGTGCCTGTAGTCCAAGCTACTTTGGGAGGCTGACGCAGGAGAATGGTGTCAACCCGGGAGGCGGAAGTTGTGGCAGTGAGCCGAGATTGTGCCACTACACTCCAGCCTGGGCGACAGTGTGAGACTCTGTCTCAAAAAAAA
>NW_012121820.1:17350822-17356374 GCF_000951035.1 Colobus angolensis palliatus
TTTGGGAGGCCGAGGCGGGCAGATCACCTGAGGTCAGGAGTTCAAGACCAGCCTGGCCAACATGGTGAAACCCCGCTTCTAAAAACAGAAAATTACCCAGGCCTGGTGGCGGGCGCCTATAATCCCAGCTACTCGGGAGGCTGAGGCAGGAGAATTGCTTAAACCTGAGAGGCAGAGGTTGCAGTGAGCCGAGGTTGCAGTGAGCAGAGGTCGTACCATTGCACTCCAGCCTGGGTGACAGAGCAAGACTCCGTCTCAAAAATAAATAAATAAAAATTAAAGAAAAAAAAAAGCATGCATGGCCAGGCATGGTGGCTCATCCTGTAATACCAGCACTTTGGGAGGCTGAGGTGAGGATCAGTTGAGCTCAGGGGTTTGAGACCAGCCTGGGCAATGCAACAAGACCGCGTCCCTACAAAAAATAAAAAAATTAAGCCAGGTGTGGTGGCTTGCGCCTGCAGTTTCAGCCATTCCAGAGGCTGAGGTGGGAGGATTGTTTGAGCCCAGGGGTGTGAGGCTGCAGTAAGCCCCGATTGCATGACTGCACTCCAGTGTGGGCAATACAGCAAGACACTGTCTCAAAGGAATAAAAAGGCATTGATAGCTGTGAATTTTCCTTCAAGCACTGCTTTAGCTGCATTTCATAAATTTTAAGCCTTTTTATTCATGTCATAATATTTTCTAATTCCCTTTTGGATTTCTTCTTTGAATCATTCATTATTTAGAGTATGTTGTTTAATTTCCACATGTTTCACGTATTTGTGAGTTTCCCATGTTTCCCAAATTTCTAATTTCATTATGGTGTCCTCACAGAACACACTTTGTATTATTTGAATTCTTTTAAATTAATTGAGGTTTGCTTTATGACCTAGCATATGGTCTTTCCTGGAGAATGTTCCATGTTCACTTAAGAATAATGTGGCCCTGGCACCGTGGCTTATGCCTGTAATCCCGGCACTTTGGGAGCCTCAGGTGGGAGGATCCCTTTAGCCCAGAAGTTCAAGACCAACCTGAGCAACATAGTGAGACCCCATCTCTACAAAAAATAAAAAAATTAGCTGGAATGGGACATGCTTATACTCCAAGCTACTTGGGAGGCTGAGGTGGGAGATAACCTGAACCTGGGAAGTTGAGGCTGCAGGGAACTGTGATCATACTTCTCCACTCCAGCCTGGTTGACAGAGCAAGATCCCATCTCAAAAAAATGGAAAAAGAAAAAAGAACCTGTATTCTGTGGTTGTAGGGTGCGGTGTTCTGTAGATGGGCGTTAGGTCTAGGTGGTGGGTAGCGTATTCTGTGGTTGTAGGGTGCGGTGTTCTGTAGATGGGCGTCAGGTCTAGGTGGTGTAGGGTGCAGTGTTCTGTAGATTGGTGTTAGGTCTGGGTGGTTGGTAGTGTTGTCATGTGTTCAAGTCTTCTGTTTCCTATTGATCTTCTGCCTACTTGTGCTATCCATTATTGAAAGTGGGAGTTGAAGTCCAACTGACTGTTGTTTCCTCCCTTCATTTGTTAGCCTTTGCTTCCTGTATTTTGGTGCTCTGTTGTTTCCATATATGTTTAAAACATTACCTCTTTTTGATGAAATGACCTTTTTAAAATTATAAAATATCCTGCTTTAGTAGGAAATACTATCTTAGACCCAGACAATCTTGACTCCCGAGTCCATACTCTTATGCCCGTCCCAACTGCCCTGTCCCTGAAGGTGTGACCTCTGGTATTTCTCCACCTCCTGTATCCTCATTCATTTTGGATTCATCTAAGTGATCTTTGTCAACTTGGTCTTCCTGCCCTGGATCTTGATAAGACCAGCTGAAATTTTATTCCGTACTCTGAGGAAGTCCTCAGCCCTTCCCCAGATGCCTGTAGATTCTAGAAGTTCCCACTCTCCATCATCTTGGCCTCTGGGGCCTGCTTGCCTGCAGCATACCCTGATGCTGTGTAGTTGCTGTGGCTTGAATGTGCCCCATGAGCGAAGTTCATGTGTTGTAAACCTAATCCCCAATGCAATAGTGTTGAGAGATGGGACCTCTAAGAGGCTCTGCCCTCATGAATGGATTAATGCTGTTACCACAGGAGTGGATTCCTGGTAAAATGTTGCGTTCAGCACTCTCTTAACTTCTCTCCTGTGTACTCTCTCACCATGTGAGGCCTTCCACCGTGTGATGAGGCAGCAAGAAGGCCCTCACCAGATGTAGTTCCTTGATCTTGGACTTCTCACCCTCCAGAACTGTGAGTCAAATAAACTTCTCTTCATTATTAGTTACCAGTCTCAGGTATTCTGTCATAGAAGCACAAAATGGGCTAAGTTGATAGTTTCCACAGTTCAGTCTTTCCCCTTCATCTCTGCCAGGCTTGCCTTAGACTCTGCAGTCACCAAACCTTGGTAACACAAGTGAATTGAGCCCTTTAGTGCTGGAGGATGAGAGGAAAGGCACACTTGACAAAAACACAGAGATCAGTTTCCATGTTCTCCATCCTTGGGCATCTTCTAGGCCCTGGCTTTGCAGGGTTTGACTTGGCCCACCAGTACGCAGCCTCCTGTCACTATCCAGCTCCTGACTCTGGTCTCCTCTTCTGTGCATTTCCCAGCCCTCCTTCCCTCTCCCCTTCCCTCTCTGGAGCAAAAACACTTCTCTCCCTCTGCTTCCTGCAGAGCCATTTAACGGCTGCTTTTGTTGTCTTTGTTTCTTTGGCCCCTCAAGGGTTAAGGCTCTAACTGTCTTCCTTGGTTAAGCCCAGAGTAATTTAGTAAGAGGGATATGAGGCAGTTAGATAAGAAAACTTCCCACCTGGCCTTCCATGCTGGCTTTTTCTTTTTTTTTTAGACAGGGTCTCACTGTGTCACCCAGGCTGGAGTGCAGTGGTACGATCTCAGCTCACTGCAACCTCTATCTCCCAGGTTTAAGAGATTTTCGCCTCAGCCTCCCAAATAGCTGGGATTACAGGTGTGTACCACCACACCTGGCTAATTTCATGCTGGCTTTCTTGTTCCAACTTTCTACTGTGGTTGGGTGAAATATTTTATTTATTTATTTATTTAAAGACAGGGTCTGACTCTGTCACCCAGGCTGGAGTGCAGTGGCGCAATCAAGGCTCATTGCAACCTCTACCTCCTGGGCTCACCTTCTGCCTCAGCCTCATGAGTAGCTGGGACTATTGTTGGCATTTCCTGGACATTTTGATGATTGGTGGGAGAATAAATTTTTTTTTTTTTTTTTTGAGATGAGTCTTCCTATGTTGTCCAGGCTGGTCTTGAACTCCTGAGCTCAAGTGATCCTCGTGCCTCAGCCTCCTGAGGAGCTAGGATTACAGGCAGGAGCCATCACACCTGTCAGGAGCAGAATATTTGAAGTCAGGACTTTTCCAGAAGAGTATGACAGATTTGTGATTCTGAGGGAATTATCAAACTGAGGCCCAGGCAGAACTCACAGTAAGTCAGTGGTGGAGCCAATTCCTCAGGCCTCTGCCCTGGGATGTATCTTGACTTCGGCGAGCCCTGAGGTGGGTGTACTTTGGGTCATTCCCCCACCTTCCCTGAGCCTAACTTCCCATCTGGAAAGTGGGTAGCAGCACTGTCTCTTCCTGAGGCTGTCATGAGAGATAAGCAACAAAATACTCCTGCCATGCTCTGCCGGTGGCTTGGCAAGCAGTAGGGAAAGTTACAGAAAAAGCACCTCACTAGTCACATTTGATGACTTCTGTAATTATCTGATGCGTTTCTTTTTAAAAAGTTATTCTTTGAGACAGGGTTTCACTCTGTCGCTTAGGCTGGAGTGCAGTGACTCAATCTCAGCTTACTGCAACTTCTGTCTCCCGCCTCCGCTTCCTGAGTAGCTGGGACAACAGCGTATCATACCATGCCTGGCAAATTGTATTTTTTGTAGAGATGAGGTTTCACCATGTTGCCCAGGATTGTCTCAAACTCCTGAGCTCAAGCAACCCATCCACCTTAGCCTCCCAAAGTGCTGGGATTACAGGCATGAGCCACCGCGCCTGGTCGGTCTGATGTGTTTCACAGATCAGTGTGTATGTAGCCGGGCATGGTGGTGGGTGCCTGTAATCCTAGCTACTTTGGAGGCTGAGGCAGGAGAATCACTTGGGCCTGGGATGTGGAGATTGCAGTGAGCCGAGATTGTGCCACTGTACTCCAGCTTGGATGGCAGAGCGGAAAAAAAAAAGTGTGTGAGTGATTCACACTTGTTGCCCAGGCTGGAGTGCAATGGCATGATGTCGGCTCACCACAACCTCTGCCTCCCGGGTTCAAGCAATTCTCCTGCCTCAGCCTCCCAAGTAGCTGGGACTACAGGCATGCGCCACCATACCCAGCTAATTTTGTATTTTTGGTAGAGTCAGGGTTTCACTATGTTGGCCAGGCTGGTCTTGAACTCCTGACCTCAGGTGATCCACCCGCCTCAGCCTCCCAAAGTGCGGGGATTACAGGTGTGAGCCACCACGCCCAGCTGTGTGTGTGTATTTCATATGAGAAAGAGTAGTTTCTGTAGTAAGTCAAATTGACAGAGAATATTTACATTTTACATGGAATGGCAGGAAGCACCAAAGAGAAATCTGTCCTTTTTGGTTGAGGACAAAGCATATGTCCATGCCAAATATTTGTATATGAATATTCATAATAACCTTATTCATAGTAGCCCCAAACTATAAGCAACCCAAATGTTTATCGACTGGTAAAAGGGTAATCGGTTGTATTCTGTCTATACAGTGGAATATTTCTCGGCAATCAAAACTATATTTGCACACAATAACATAGGCCAATCTCACAAATATGCTAAGTGAAAGAAGCCAGACACAAAATAATAAATATTGTGGCCGGGCGCGGTGACTCACGCCTGTAATCCCAGCACTTTGGGAGGCCGAGGCGGGCGGATCACAAGGTCAGGAGATCGAGACCATCCTGGCTAACACGGGGAACCCCCGTCTCTACTAAAAATACAAAAAATTAGCTGGGCGCGGTGGCGGGCGCCTGTAGTCCGAGCTACTGGGAAGGCTGAGGCAGGAGAATGGCGTGAACCCGGGAGGCGGAGCTTGCAGTGAGCCAAGATCGTGGCACTGCACTCCAGCCAGGGGGACAGAGCGAGACTCCGTCATAAATTAATTAATTAAATAAATAAATAAATAAATAAATAAATAAATATTGTATGACCCATTCATATAAAATTTTAGAAAAGCCAAAGAAATTTATAGAAAGTAAATCAGTGGTTTCCTGGGGTGAGGGGTGGGAGAACGGCTTGATTTAAAGAGGGGCATAAAGGAACATTTGCCAAAACTAATTTTATTATGCCAATAGAGTGGGCACATTATATGGGTTTTCTTTTTTTTTTTTCTTTTTTTGAGACGGAATCTTACTCTGCTGTCAGAGCTGGAGTGCAGTGGCGCGATCTTGGCTCACTGCCAAAAAAAAAAATATATATATATATTTTTAGTTTTGACACAGTCTCTCTTGCCCAGTCTGGAGTTGAGTGGTGCAATCACCGCTCACTGCGGCATCAACCTCCCAGGTTCAAGGGATTCTCCTGCCTCAGCCTTCCAAGTAGC
>NW_012121820.1:17356629-17363129 GCF_000951035.1 Colobus angolensis palliatus
CTTTCACCGTATTGGTCAGGCTGGTCTCAAACTCCTGACCTCAGGTGATCCACCTGCCTCGGCCTCCCAAAATGTTGGGATTATAGGAGTGAGCGACCACACCCAGCCATATATATAGATCTATCTATCTATCTATCTAGTTTTTTTGAGACGGAGTCTGTCTCTGTCATCCAGGCTGGAGTGCAGTGGCGTGATCTTGGCTCACTACAACCTCCACCTCTTGGAATCAAGCGATTCTCCTGCCTCCGCCTCTCAAGTAGCTGGGATTACAGGCACATGCCACCACGCCCGGCTAATTTTTGTATTCTTAGTAGAGACAGGGTTTCACCATATTGGCCAGGCTGGTCTGGAACTCCTGACCTCAGGTGATCCACCTGCCTCAGCCTCCCAAAGTCCTGGGATTACAGGTGTGAGCCACTGCATCCAGCTTAATTTGTTAAATGTTTTATAGAGATGGGGACTTCTATGTTGGCCAGGCTGGTCTTGAACTCCTGGCCTCAAGCATTCTTTCCTCTTCAGCCTTCCAAAGTGCTAGGATTACAGGCATGATCCACTGCGCCTGGCCAAATTATATGGTTTTTAAAAACCCCACACAGCTATGGGACAAGGACAAACCAAGAGTAAAGAAAAGGAAATGCAACAATAGCAAATAGTTAAACTTAATCAGACGTCAAATTGAGGTCGACCAACAGCTTCCATACTCAGTGAAGCTACGCTCTTGGTTCACTGGGTTGTAAGTCTACTTTCTCATCACTCCAGATGAAGACATTTTGCAGCTCAGCATTTGAATAATAAACAGTGTCCTTTAAGGACCAAGGACCAAGTTCCAAGGCCGGGCACGATGGCTCACAAGTGTTATTCTAGCACTTTGGGAGTCTGAGGTGGGTGAATTGCTTGAGCCCAGGAGTTTGAGACCAGACTGGGCAAGATGGCGATACCCCGTCTTTACAAAAAATAAAAAAATTAGCCAGGCGTGGTGGCGCGTGCCTGTAGTCTCAACCACTCAGGAGGCTGAGGTGGGAGAATAGCATGAGCTCAGGTGGTCAAGGCTGCAGTGAGCCGTGATCATGCTCCTGCATTCCAGTCTCAGCAACACAGGCCCTGTCTCAAAAAGAAAGAAGGGAAAAAAATTAAAAAAAATAAAGACGTTAAAAAAAAAAGGCAAAGTACTATGTGCCTGATAGTTCCCCTTTAACTAAAGTGGATTCCTTTCTTTTCTTTTCTTTTCTTTTTTTTTTTTGAGACAGAGTCTCACTCTGTCACCCAGGCTGGAGTGCAGTGGCGCAATCTTGGCTCACTGCAACCTCTGCCTCCTGGGTTCGAGCAATTCTCCTGCCTCAGCCTCCCCAGTAGCTGGGAATACAAGTGCATGCCACTACACCCAGCTAATTTTTGTATTTTTAGTGGAGACGGGAGTTCACTATGTTGGCTAGGTTGGTCTCGAACTCCTGACCTCATGATCTGCCTACCTCAGCCTCCCAAAGTTCTGGGATTACAGGTGTGAGCCACCGTGCCCAGCCAGTGGATTCCCTTCTTAAAGGCAGATTTAGATCTGACTTTTCCATTTTCCTGTTTTTTTTTTTTTTTTTGAGACAGAGTCTCTCTCTGTTCTCTCTCTGTTGCCCAGGCTGGACACAATCTTGGCTCACTACAACCTCCACCTCCCGGGTTCAAGCAATTCTTCTGCCTCAGCCTCCTGAGTAGCCGAGACTACAGGTATGTGCCAGCACGCTCGGCTAATTTTTGTATTTTTAGTAGAGACGGGGTTTTACCATGTTGGCTAGGCAGGTCTCCAACTCCTGACCCCAAATGATCTGCCTGCCTTAGCCTCCCAAGTGTGAGCCACTGCACCTGGCCTCATTTTTCATTCTCAAAGGTGAGGAGTGCTTATAATTCTGTTTCTGAGGATCTCCATCCTTAGAGCAGGAGAAACTATTGGAGGTTTTTGGCTGGGGTAGTGATGTGGTCAGATAGACTTGGAAAGTGCAACCTGAAATGGCCCTGTGGAGGGTGGAGGAGAGGGTCAGGAAGGCCAGTTAAGAGGCCATTGCAGGTCGTGTAGTTGCATGCTTGACATTTATGCATTTTTCCATATGTGAATTATGCTTCAGGTTTTGTTTTTGTTTTTGTTTTTTTTGGAGAGTCAGAGTTTTGCCATGTTGCCCAGGCTTGTCTTGAACTCCTGAGCTTAAGGGATCGCCTGCCTCAGCCTACCAAAGTGCTGGGATTACAGGCGTGAGCCACCGCGCCCAGCCCATGCTTCAATTTTTTAAAAAAAGACTATCACAGCTGAGCACGGTGGTGGCTGCCTGTAATCCCAGCAAGTCAGGAGGCTGAGTTCGGAAGATCACTTGAGGTAAGGAGTTTGAGACCAGCCCCTGTAACGTGGCAAGACTCCATCTTTATTTAGGGAAAAAAACAAAAAACTAAAAATCACAGTGCTCCATGTAAAGTTTAAAGCTCAGATAAAGGGGTTCTGGGCCCAGTGGGAACAGTATGACAAGTCTGGTGACTTGGGCAGGATTCTGGCCTAGAACTTTCCAGAGTTTGAAGAGGGATTGGGTGAAGGTAGAGGCCAACATGGGGAGAAAATCAAGTCACACTTAAGAACTGAAGGTGGAAATGTCTGAGTGAGACTTAGGAGCCGTTGCTGAATGAACCAACTGACTCTGTAGCCCTGGGGGTCCTGCTAGGAAGGGGAGCCAAGTGAAGGCCTGACACCCATCCTCAAGTGTTGTGGCTCGGGGAGCTGGGACGGCCTTCTTGGACCACTTGGGGAAGGCATGGAGGGTCTCTGTGGGAGGAAGTCATTTCTTCATATCCCCTCCCTCCCTCAGATACTCTCTTTGCCTGTTTGTCTCTTCTCACAGATATGTCTGGGGCTGGAGGTACAGTGTCCCAGTGACAAGGGTCTGCCCCACCTGGCTTTGAGTCTGGTTCTGATGTTCCCTAGCGGTATGATTGAGCCTGGATAGGTTGCATTGCCTCTTTGAGCCTCTATTTCCTCATCTCTCAAGTGGGGATGATATCCTGTTTGCTGGCATATGACTCACGTACCCCTTTTCCCCCCTTCTAAAAAAATGCCTTCTGCAATTTAATTTTAATTTTAATTTTTTTTGTTGTTTGTTTTTTTGAGACACAGTCGCTGTGTCACCCAGGATGGACTGCGGTGGCACAATCTCAGCTCACTGCAGCCTGGACCTCCCAGACTCCGATGATCCTCCCACTTTAGCCTCTTTAGTAGCTGGGACTTCAGGCATGCACCTCCATGTCTGATTAATTTTTATATTTTTTGTAGATATGGGTTCTTGCCATGTTGCCCAGGCTGTTCTTGAACTCTTGCGCTCAAGTGATCTGCCTACCTTGGCCTCCCAAACTGCTGGCATTGCAGCTGTGAGCCACCGTGCCTGGCCTGTTCTGCAGCTTCCCTGCTGTCTTGTCTTTTTTTTGAGACGGAGTTTTGCTTTTGTTGTCCAGTGCAATGGCATGATCTCGGTTCGCTGCAACCTCCGCCTCCCAGGTTCAAGCGATTCTCCTGCATCAGCCTCCCAAGTAGCTGGGATTACAGGCGTAGGCCACCACACCTGGCTAATTTTTTGTATTTAGTAGAGATCTGGTTTCACCATGTTAGTCAGGCTGGTCTTGAACTCCTGACCTTAGGCGATCCACCCCCCTTTGGCTTCCCAAAGTGCTGGGATTACAGATGTGCACCACTGCGCCTGGCCTTTTTTTTTGAGACTGAGTCTTGCTCTGTTGCCCAGGCACTCCACTCACTGCAACCTCTGCCTCCCGGGTTCAAGTGATTCTCCTGCCTCAGCCTCCCCAGTAGCTGGGTTTTACAGGTGCCTGCCACCATGCCCAGCTAATTTTTGTATTTTTAGTAGAGATGGGATTTCACCATGTTGGCCAGGCTGGTCTGGAACTCCTGACGTCAAGTGATGCACCCGCCCCAGCCTCCCAAAGGGCTGGGATTACAGGTGTGAGCCACCACGCCCAGCATTCCTTACCTTCTTATAACATGCCCATATTGTGGATGGAAGAGAATGGTACAAAGTGGGGCCCTTGGGCACCCCAGGCTGATTTAGACTCTTAAGGGCTTAATAGGCCTGGGGCTGCTAGTCCCTGGAGATTGCTTCCTAGCATCTTGCAGCTTGGGGGACCTTACTGGTGCTGAAGAGGCCATGCCTGTCTGGGAAAGCAGACAGGGTCAGGAATTCTGAGCATCGCGGCCCAAATTCGCTGTGTGACCTTCGTCGTCCCCTAGTGGTGAAGTGTGGCAACATCGTGTCCGGCAGGAACGGGTTGTGTGGCTTTGTGCCAGATTTTGTTGACTTTTGCAGCAGGTGCTGGGTAGGAATTCCCTCATTATATTTTTTGCATTGTGGCTTGCTTTTTAGTTGCTGTTATTTGCTTGGGTGCAGTTCTCGTATTTGTTTTTACACCATTATATTTATTGAATGGGGCTTCATTCAATAAATGCAAATCCTGTGTGTTTTCTTACTATATACACGTTGAACATCCCTGATCTGAAAATCCAAAGTCTGAAATGCTTCAACATTTGAAACTTTTTGAGCACCAACATGGCGCCATGTGTGGAATACTCAATTCACCAGGTGTGATGGGTCACAGTCAAAACTTTGTATTGTGCACAGAATGATTAAAAATAATGTATACCAGCCTGGGCAACATGGTGAAACCCCGTGTCTACAAAAAATACAAGAATTAGCTAGGTGTGGTGGCACACACATGTAGCCACAGTTACTTGTAGGGGCAGAGGCAGGAGGATTGCTTGAGCCCAGGGGGTCAAGGCTGCAGTGAGCCATGATTGTACCATTGTACTCCATTCTCGGCGACAAAGATAGACTGTCTCAAAAAACAAAAAAACAAAAAAATCCAAAAAGATCTCAGAGGCATTTGCGGCACGTTCCATCTGGCTCCACATCCTTCTCCTTACCTTGCCCCAGTCTCTAGCCCTGAGACCACGGGCAAAGTTCCTGCTTCACTTTGGCTTTGTTTATTCATTTTTTGAGACAGAGTTTCACTCTGTTGCCCAGGCTGGAGTGCAGTGGTGTGATCTTGGCTCACTGCAACCTCCGCCTCCCAGGATCAAGCGATTTTCCTGCCTCAGCCTCCTCAGTAGCTGGGATTACAGGCATGCGCCACCATGGCCGGCTAATTTTGTATTTTTAGTAGAGACGGGGCTTCTCCACGTTGGCCAGGCTGGTCTCGAACTCCCGACCTCAAGTAATCCGCCCGCCTCGGCCTCCCAAAGTGGTGGAAGTACAGGCGTGAGCCACTGCGCCCCGGCAATTGGCTTTGTTTTTTCATCAGTTAAGGGTGATGACCAGGGTTCCTTCTGAATTGCAGATAAACCTCCATCAGTTTTTGTGTCCTTTCTCCATCCGTCCTTATTGAGGTTTATTCATCAGGTAGGACCCTATTAGTTTCAGGTACTGTCTTATATAAGCTTCACTCTTTCTCTCTTCCCAGTAAGGGTGGCTGCATCTTTTCCTTGTCCTCCTCACTTGCATATGACACACTGCATTCAGGACACAAGGTCATCACTGTGTCCCCAGGCACCACCTCTAAGCCCCACCCCACCCTAGGAACCCACCCTTGAGGGTTTTGAATGGGTCCTTGGCTATGTGTGAAGAGTCCCTTGGGCAATTCTGCAGTGGTTAAGTCTGCATGTTTTAAAATTACACTGAAGTTCTTGGGCGATACTCTCATCCCTTGTCTTTTCTCCCTCACATTGCTTTTGATATGTAGCCCTGTTGATATGTGGACATTGAGTCCTGCACGGTATCCACAGTATGCATTCATCACGTTTCACTTGCTGATTTTCCTCTTGATAGATACGTAGGTTCCCTTCAATTCCCTGCTACCGTCAGTGCTGCCTCAGTGAACATGTTTCTACCCCTTCTGGGCCTATGGACAATTCTCTGGTGTTTGTTTCCAAGTGTGGAGTTGCAGCATCAGAAGGGATTTGCTCGCTCACAGGCGCTGCGTGGTTGCCCTCCTGCGCTGGTGCGCCAGTGTGTCCTCCCATCACCCATGCCTTAGACTTCTCTGCATCTTTTCCAATGGTGTTATCCCTCTCTCTAAATTTTGACAAGCTGATGGGCATAAAATGCCTTCTTATTTTTAATTTGCTTTTCTTTCTGACTGCAGTTGTCCCTTCATATCTGAAGGTTCTGCATCCATGGATTCAACCAACTTCTGATAGAAAATATCATGAGGCAGGAGGATCACTTGAGCCCAGGAATTTGAGACCAGCCTGGGCAACATAGGGAGACTGCTTCTACAGGGAAAAAAAAAAAAAAGAAAATGAGCGGCGCGGTGGCTCACGCCTGTAATCCCAGCACCTTGGGAGACTGAGGCAGGCAGATCACCTGAGGTTGGGAGTTTGAGACCAGTCTGATCAACATGGTGAAACCCCGTCTCTACTAAAAATACAAAACTAGCCAGGCATGGTGGCGCATGCCTGTAATCCCAGCTAC
>NW_012121820.1:17363828-17365629 GCF_000951035.1 Colobus angolensis palliatus
CTTGAACCCAGGAGGTGGAGATTGCAGTGAACTAAGATCACCCCACTACACTCCAGCCTGGGTGACAGAGCGAGACTTCATCTCAAAAAACAACCACCACCACCACCAAATACTTTCACGGACTCTGGTGTTTTCCCCCACCTGTCTATCTTTCCTTTTTTGTTTATTTATTTATTTATATATTTTTAGAGACAGTCTCCCTCTGTCACCCAGGCTGGTGTGCGGTGGCGCGATCATAGCTCAGTGTATCCTTGAGCTTCTGGTTTTCAGCGATCCTCCCACCCCAGCCTCTTTTCCTTTTTTTTCCTTTTTTGAAATGGAATCTCACTCTGTTGCCCAGGCTGGAGTGCAGTGGTGTGATCTCAGCTCACTGCAACCTCCACCTCCTGGGTTCAAGTGATTCTCCTGCCTCAGCCTCCTGAGTAGCTGGGACTACAGGTGTGCATCACCACACCTGGGTAATTTTTGTATGTTTAGTGGAGATGAGGTTTCACCATGTTGGCCAGGCTACTCTCGAACTCCTGACCTCATGTGATCCACCTGCCTCAGCCTCCCAAAATGCTGGGATTACAGGCGTGAGCCACCATGGCTGGCCTGATTCTGTTTTGTGTTTGGCTCTTGACCAAGCTGTTTCTCATAGCTGGCAACAATGGTTTTATGATCTCTTTGTTTATCAGGATGGTGGCGGTCTGTTTTTTATCTAGAGAGAGATGACAGGAAACCTGATTTGTTAGATTTTTTTTGGTCATTATTTTGTATGCTTGTGATCTCACGTCACTTAAAGAAACATTGAAAGGAGAAAGCCCATTGAGATGTGGATCAGTGAGTTTTTGTGTTTTTTTGGTTTAACGTGATATATGAATGAGATTGTAGAACTGAAGCTTCAAATCTCTGTGTCTATAAGAGTTTGAAATATTCTTCTACCACCATAGTATATCAAATTAAATTATAATGTCTCTTAAATTTTAAGATCTAGGCCAGTCGCTGTGGCTCACACCTGTAATCCTAGCACTTTGGGAGGCCAAGGTGGGTGGATCCCCTGAGGCCAGGAGTTCAAGGCCAGCCTGACCAACATGGTGAAACCCCAACTCTACTAAAAATACAAAATTAGCTGAGCATGGTGGTGCGTTCCTGTAATCCCAGCTATTTAGGAGGCTGAGGCAGGAGAATCACTTGAACTTGGGAGGCAGAGGTTGCAGTGAGCTGAGATCATGCCACTGCACTCCATTCTGGGTGACAGAGTGAAACTCCGTATCAAAAAAAAAAAAATTGTAAGATTCATTTTTGATTATTTTATAGGGTCTAATGAAGCTGCCAGAAAGATAAGGAAACACAAAAATTTTCAGAAAATAAATGGAATTTCTAATGTTGTAAAAGTTCTAGCCTTTGGAGGAATAAAAAAGGAACCTGTCAGGTGTGGTGATATGCACTTGTAGTCTTGGCTACTCAGGAGGATCACTTGAGGCCAAGAGTTTGAGGCCAGCCCGGGCAACAAAGTGAGACCCCCCATCTCTAACAAAAATTTAAAAATTGGCTAGGTGTGGTGGCACACGCCTGTAATCCCAGCACTTTGGGAGGCCAAGGCAGGTAGATTACTTGATGTCAGGAGTTTGAGACCAGCCTGGCCAACATGGTGAAACCCTGTCTCTACTAAAAATACAAAAAATTATACAGGTTTGGTGGCGGGTATCTGTAATCCCAGCTACTTGGGAGGCTGAGGCAGGATAATTGCTTGAACCTGGGAGGTGGAGCTTGCCGTGAGCTGAGATCATGCCATTGCACTCCATCTGGGCAACAAGAG
>NW_012121820.1:17366251-17376017 GCF_000951035.1 Colobus angolensis palliatus
TCGCTTGAACCTGGGACGCAGAGGTTGCAGTGAGCCAAGATCGTGCCACTGCACTCCAGCCTGGGAGAAAGAACGAGGCTCTGTTTCAGAAAAAAAAAAAAAAAGAAGTGTATGCATTTCTTCTGAGATTCCTTATCATGTTACCATTTTTTTCCTACTGCATTGTGTTTTTCTGATTGAATTATTGAAGCTTTATATAGATTAGTGTTAACTCTTGTTTAGTTAAATATGCTGCAGATATTTCCTCCCAGTATGCATTTGGCTTTTCACTTTACGCCCTATAAAAATAATTTTGACTTCATGCATTTAAATCTGCCAGTCTTTTCCTTTGTGGCTTCTGGGTTTTGTGCTAGACTTGGAAAGTTCTGGGGGTCCTTTACTGCTGGCCTCTGGGTGCTGCAGGTCCTGCCCTGCCCTGCCCAGCCCTGACCAGAGTGCTTTCCTCTTCCCTTCCTGTGGGTCACAGTAGTCCCCCAGGCCAGTTCTGAAGCCAGTGAGGCTGGACTGGTCCTGACCTCTTCCCGCCTGTATGCGAAGCTCTTCCGTCTCGGGGTGGAGGTGGGGTGGGCTGTGACAGAATTGCACACTGGGGCTTGACATCTAGATGACACGTCCTTGCCTCCTTCCAGAAATGCCTTTGGTGCTGCAGTGGCTCTGCTGAGAGGACCTTATGACCCTGGTGTCCGGGCATGTGTGGTCTGTACCCTGGGACACTCTGAGACCCCCCTCCCACACCCTTGGGTCTGGCAGCATCGAATAGGTGGCTAGGCTGAGGGTCGCCCAGGGCCGTGTGTGTAGCTAGAGGACTGCAGCCTGTGGCCAGGGGGGAGAACGTGGTTGGGACCGAGTTTGGGATACTATTTGGGCCTGGTTTGGAGCTTGTTCGGGTCTCGCCCCTTCTAGAGTTGATACCGGGGGCTTTTGGGGCTCCGTTTGGAGCCAGGATGAGGAGTTTCAGCCGGGCTCTGAGCAGGGCCTGGCGTTGAGGCCTGTGGGAGGTTAGGGCCTCCTGGTCAGGCACAGGGTCCCCTGGTGCTCAGCTCCCCCTTTGCTGAGTGCTTCAGCTGCCTGCGCTGGGTGACTTCTGGAGAAGGCCTCAGGACCAAGCTGGGTCCACTCACCCTGGTCAGGTGGGGTGGGTCTGGCCTTCACTCTGCCCCAGGCCCGTTGGGTGACCCAGGCAGTCCCTGCCCCTCTGGATTCTTTGCTCAGTCATTCAGTGCTCTTTCTGCCCCTCTTAGGCCCCAGGCACTGCCATCAGTGTCCCCATCATCCACTAGTAGCAGGGGTCCCGGCCCTGCCCACCCTACGTACACAGGGGCATGGAAAGCTGTGGCCCCCGCGCTGCTGGTCCTGGGGCTGAACTCGCCCTCCAGCTGCCCGGGGCTGGGAAACCCCTCGTTCCCACCTCCAACCCTGAGCTGCTGGGATGCCTGCCTCATTGCTGTTCCTAGAGGCTCCATGTTCTTCTGGAGGGCTGTGTGGCCTGACCTCTGCCCCCCAAGAGGCCTGGAACCCTCAACAGGATTAGCTGTGGTGATTCCCGTGGTCCTCCCTTTCCCACAAGCCCCGAGAAGGCCAACAGGCCCATTCCCTCCGTCCCCTGCCCCTGCTGGTCTCAGCTGAACATAGAGCCCACTTACTAGGGACTCTGGTCCCTAGAGGCTTCAAGGCCCATATGGCTGGAGGATACCCAGTCCTTCCCTGGGCCAGGGTGGGAGGAGCAGGGCAGTAACTGGGGATGGCAGGAGAAGGTGGGAGAGGATTTCAGGTCCGGAGTCCCCTTATTTCACCCCAACCACACACACACAGACCAGAAGCAGTGCTCAGCCGTCTATTGGAGATTCTGCCTCCTCTGGGACAGATGTCCATGCTGCCCGCAACTCCTGAGCACACTCTCGTGGCAGGTGGCGCGCTCTGGGTGGGTGTGCGGCAGTGGCTGGTCAGGGTGTAGAGGAGGGGACTGAGAGGGGACCTTGGTGAGCTTGCATGTGTGTGGGGATGCACGTGAAGGGGTGTAGGATCCCAGGACTCAGGGCCTCTTCCTCCTGGGGGGCACACAGAGCCCTTTCCTCCTCGGGGAGCAGCCCGGGAATGGGGTCTTCCCTCGGTGCCTCTAGGTCTTGCCCTCCAGCCCATGTCCCCAGAAGGTGGTCTTTCCTTGGAGGTGTCAGAGACTCCAGCCCAGGGCTCTGGGGTCACCGTGGGAATACCTGCCTCAGCTCGGCACGCAGTTTTCCTGGCCTGTTTCTTCCACTGGGAGCTGGGACCCTAATCCCTCAAAAGGGGGATCCCTGAGCGAAGGTCATGGGCAGGGAGCTGGTATGGACGAGTGTGTGCGGGGAGGGGTGACTGGCGGGGGCTGGAGTGTCCGGGGGCTGGGGTGGCCTAGTCATCTTTATCCTTGGCGCCATGTTTGAGGATGCGGGTGAACTCCACATAGTTGAAGTTTCCTTTCTTATCAATGGGCGCCTCCCGGTACATCTCATCCACTTCCTCGTCCGTGAAGCGGTCACCCATGGTAGTGAGCAGCTCCCGGAGGTGGTCCTCATGGATGAAACCTGGGGGCAGGGGCAGGGTGGGTGAGAGCAGAAACTCGGGCTGAGACACACACAGCAGCCCCATCCCTCAGCCCCCTGGCAGCTCTTGCAGACCTAGAGGGGCTGGGAAGATACCATCTTAGTCTCTAGTCAGTCTGAGGAATGAGGACGAGGCAGGAGGGGTGTGGGGATGCACGTGAAGGGGTGCCCGGGTCCTGTGGGGAGGAGTTGTGCAGTGGGACTGCCTCCAAGGTGTCACTTGGGGAACTTGAGGCTGTGAACGCTGGGGGCGCTGGGTATGCCCTGTTTGAAGCGTGAACTCTGGAGTTCTGCTGCCTGGGTTGAAACGCTGATTCGCATTCTCCCTAGCTGTGTGCCTTTGGGCGAGGCCCTTAGCTTCCGTGTGCCTGTTTAATCTAGAAAACTGGGATGAACATGTTGCCGTTCTGGTGAGGGACTGTGAAGGTAGTCAGGCCCGTGCGGGCCCAAGCAATGTTACCATGGCCATCATTACCCTGACATGTCCCTGGGAAAAATGAGCTGAGGGACAAAACGTCCGTTAGGAGATCTGAGGATGGGAGCCAGTTTCTATACCTTCTTGGCAAGAAAGGCATGAAATGGTTTGATTTCCGGAAAGGTCTAAAGCAGATGGAGAATGTGCACTGGGCCAGCGGGGGAGATCAAGAAGGCAGGAGCCTTGGGGCATGGGCTGTTCTGGCCTAGCCTCTGCGGGGACAATAAGGAGGTGGCCTGGCTTTTATAGTTCTGGTAACAGAACCTGGGAGATGGGTGATGTCTGTTCTGGCCCTTAGGGGCAGAGGCACGGAATGCCTGGGGTGGCCCTGGCCCCACTTGCATGCAGGGTGGTGGGAGGGGCGCCACGGACCTGAGGCTTCCTCGTCGAAGCAGGCAAACGCGTTGCGAATCACATCCTCGGGGTCCGTGCCGTTCAGCTTCTCCCCAAACATGGTGAGGAACATGGTGAAGTTGATGGGCCCCGGGGCCTCGCTCATCATGCCCTCCAGGTATTCGTCCGTGGGGTTCTTCCCTGTGGCAGGTGGGGTGTTCCAGCCTGTGGTCCTGGGCCCTCTGTCCCCAGCTGGGGCAACTTCCACCCCCGCCCCCCACCCCTGCCCTTCACGGTTCTGTGTGAGACGGGAGGTAGTGGGTTTTGTGAACTGGAAAGCATGGCGTTAGGGCAGCCATAGCAGTGGGCGCCGGGAGTCCCTGGCTGCTTCCACCAGCTTCCTCCTGTGGCCTGGATGTCAGCAGTCGGCAGTGCTCTCTAAAGTATAATAAAAACAACCCTCTGCAGATTGCTCACTGTGGCTGGTGGCCCACGTGCCTTATTGCATTTAACTTTCACCACCCTGTGAAATCAGCATTCTTACCCATGTCACAGGTACGGAAGCTGAGGCACAGAGAGGCCAGGCGACTTGTCCAGGGTCAGACAGCAAGTAAGGAGGAGACTTGAGTAGACCTGGCATTTGAACCCAGGCAGCCTAACTCCTAAGTCCAGACATAGTGCTTTGCTGTGAGACAGGCCTGGATTTGGATCCCAGCTGTGCACCTTGGTTTCCCCCATCTCTTAGGGGAATTGTGAAGACAATAAGACAGTAGTTGCAAAAGGCTCATAACAATGACTGGCACAGGCCTGTGGACTCTGGAATCAACTGCTGGGTTTCTATTGCAGCCCCACTACTTGGTAGCTGTGTGACCTTGGGTAAATTACTTAACCTCTCTGAGCCTCAGTTTCCTTGTTTGTAAAGAGGGAATGATAATTGCATCTGTTCAACAAGATTGCTTGAGATTTAAGATAATACCTGCAGGGCTTATTATGATGATGATGATTATATTTGCTGCTCTTGTTTTTAACTTGAAGATGAGGGTGTGGCTCATCTGCAGACCCACTGATATGAGCTACAGACACGATGCATGTTTTTCTGGGTAGACACCCAGGGCTGTCATGAAGTCTCAGGGGCCTGGGTGCAGGGTATGGCCTTGGAAATAGGAAGTTTTCATGTCCCTGAGTCTCACACACCCCGCTGTGTCCCCTGGGATGGCCAGGGCAGCTTGAGGCCCAAGAGGAGCTGTGACACCAGGACTCCTGTGGGGTACTTAAGCCCAGCCCCTTCTCTCACCAGGCTTCAGTCCTTCCATGAAGCTGGGAAGGCCCCAGATAAGAACTCGCCCTGGAGTTGGCGAGGCACGGTGGCTCACGCCTGTAATCCCAGTAGTTAGGGAGGCTGAGACGGGTGGATCACCTGAGCTCAGGAGTTTGAGACCGGCCTGGCCAACATGGCGAAACCCTGTCTCTACTAAAAATGCAAAAATTAGCTGGGCGTGGTGGCAGGCGCCTGTAAAACCCAGCTACTGGGGAGGCTGAGGCAGGAGAATCTCTTGAACCCGTGAGGTGGAGATTGCAGTGAGCCGAGATGGTGCCACTGCACTCCAGCCTGGACAACAGAGTGAGACTTCGTCTCAGGAGGGGAAAAAAAAAAAAAAAAAAAGAACCCTGGAGTTTACTTCCTGCCAGGTGACCTCCTGGGAGAGGGAGTCTTCAAGCGAGCCTGGCCTGAAGCTGGGAGAGGTTTGGTCCTCAGGGCAGGGGGGCCGTGTGTTGTCAGTTCTCCCACTCAGGGTTGCCTAGTTCTCCCGCTCAATGCCTCGTGGGTAAACATCAGGGCCATGGCCCTATTTCACAGGAAAAGGCATGTGCACAGGGCTGTACCAGGGACTGACTCTCTGGCCCCAAAGCTCGAGGCTTGACTGTCATGGGGCTGTGTCCTCTGGTCCTGGACTCTCCCTCCCCCAGGGAGTGTCTGGTCTGGATGCTGTCACCCAGCATGAGGGGTGTGCGGGAACTGGGCTGAGAGTGGCTGGCTGTGGCCAGCACTTTGGGAGGGATGTCGGGGCAGGCCTGTGGGTTGAGGCATGGTCTCTGGAGGCCTTGCCTCTGGGCCTGTATTTCCCCGTCTGCAGTAGAGAATTGGACTTGATTTTTGTACCCTTAGTTCTAAGGTCCTGATCTTGAGGAAGTCACTGGGACCAGAGAGGCTATGAGAGCCTGGGATGGGTGACCTCTGAAGGAGGGGAGCTGGTCTGGCCTCCCCTCTTGGCCTCAGTTTCCCCATCTGTGCAGTGGACAGCCTGCAGTTCGCTTTCATTTAGATGCCGACCCCCTTTTGTTTTGAGACGGAGTCTTGCTCTGTCGCCCAGGCTGGAGTGCAGTGGTGCGATCTTGGCTCACTGCAAGCTCCACCTCCCGGGTTCCCGCCATTCTCCTGCCTCAGCCTCCGGAGTAGCTGGCACCTGCCACCACGCCTGGCTAATTTTTGTATTTTCAGTAGAGACGGGGTTTCACCATGTTAGCCAGGATGATCTCGATCTTCTGACCTCGTGATCTGCCTGCCTCGGCCTCCCAAAATGCTGGCATTACAGGTGTGAGCCACCGCGCCCGGCCAGCTGACCCCTTTCTTTCAATGAAATGATACCTGGCAGCCCAGTGCACAAATCTGCCTAAGACAGGCCCACTGTGGAGTCAGCCTCTCTACGTTCAGACCCAGTGGTGGACCTGCTTTGTGCTTCAGTTTTCCTGTTGAACGGACTAAGTAATGGCAACTATTCTCTAAGGTGGACACCACGCGTCTCACTACACAGGAGGGGCCCTGTAAATGATTGGCAGAGCCTGCCTGGCCCCATCCATCTCACCCCTGTCCCTGTCCCAGCTCACCCAGCGAGGCCAGCATGTCGTGCAGATCCTCCTTGTCGATGAAGCCATCACGGTTCTGGTCAATCATGTTGAAAGCCTCCTTAAACTCCTGGATCTGGGACTGGTCAAACATTGCGAAGACATTGGATGTGGCCCGCTGTGGCCGCTTCTTGGTGGTCTTGGCTTTGGCCCGCTTGCTGGACATCTTGGCTTCTGGTGGGTGGGGCTTCCCTGCAGGAAGGGGTGGGGGTCGCGTGGCCCTATGACTCTGGGCCAGGGAAACTTCCTGCCTCCCCCAGACCGGCTTTTAGCACTTGGGCCTGGCATTCAAGGCTACCCACGGATTTGGGGCTCCCACCAGCCAGTTCTTCACAAAAGCAGACAAGTGTGGGCTGTGCGATTCTGAACAACTTCCTCTGCCTCTCTGAGCCCGAGAGTCTTCATCTGGGACTTGGGACATGAGGAGTGCCCAGCAGTAGGGATTAACTGACCCAGTGCCGGAGAGTTCCTGGAACAGTGCCGGGCATGGAGTCAGCTATTTTGGCTGTGACTGTTTGGGTAAAAACTTAGGATTGGGCTTGGTGCCAACCATTACCATGCTTTATCTCCTTTAATCCTTAATAGCATTTACACTGTCCGTCTCTCTTTCTATGTGACAAGGTGGGTCCACTCATGGGAGTCAGTGAGGGCTCTCCTGGGCTGCCATCCAGGCTCCCTGGCCCCGCAGGAAGGAGCTGGATCAGCAGTCCTGCATTCCTGCCGTTCCTTACCCTCCCACTCCATCCCTCCACTGCCCGCCTGATGTTCTAGGAGGCTCTGGGCAGTCAAACTCCCGCCTGCCCACCTCAGGGAGCTTGACCAGCCCCCACAATGGGGAGTGGTCATGGCCTGATCCTGGGTCCCACTGATTGTTCTCACTCCCCAGTGCTTATCAGGGAGTGAGGCTTGCTTGGGCTGAGAACCCCAGCTTCCTCACCCTTGCTTAGACCTGGCTTCTTAGTCTCCAGCCCGCCTCTTCTGTCCCATACAGACGCCGACCTACACCTGTCACTCTGAAGCCCTCGAAGGTTCCTGCCGCCCCTCAGAGCAAGTCTGGGTCCCTCATCCTGGCATTCAAGGCCCTGTGTGAGTCCCACTTGTGACCCACAATCCTGCCCTTCGGCCTCTGTAGTTCACTGGACACTCCAGGCTTTCCTCTGTGGTCCCTCCTCCCCTGTGCTCTTTCTTCTCCAGCCCAGTTCTTGAGACCCCCACCTCCTGGGGAGCTGTTCCCTGCACACTTGCTTCCACAGTAAACAGTTAAAGATCTCTCTCCCTTGTGGGCCAGCATAGATGCCCCAGTTTATGCCAATCCCAGGCCATAGTGGGGCTGACAGATGCTTGTTTGATGAATGACTATATGAAGGCAACTATGGCCAGTCTGCTGCTTCCACTGTACAGATGGGAAAACTGAGGCCAGGCCTGGGACTCTTTCCCTGAACGCTTGTCACGGCTTGTGGGGATATGCGCCTGAAGACCCAGTGCCTCCTTCCCTCGGCTGGGGCAGTGGGCCTGGCTAAGGTTCCAGGACTGTGGCCCCTCTTTCCTCTGCCCAAACCCCCGGGCCCAGGGCCTCCAGGAAGCCTGCTCTGCCTGTTGTTCACCCTAGGCTGTGTGGTTGCAACTTGAGCTGTTTCCAGGCCTTCCTCCCATGACTGTTCAAGTCATTCTTGGTCCTTGGCCTTTGAGATCATCAACCCTGGACCGGGATCCTGGCCAGCCCCAGCTGGTCCCCAGGGCCATCACTGCCTGTAGTCATGAGACAGTGGCTGTGTCCCAGGGACCAACACACCCAACCTTCAGTGTTTCTTGCACGGTTCAGGAAGATAGACAGAAGTCCTTCTCAACCATGACCTGGATGGGAGTGTCATTGTACCCAGATGCTGGCCCCCTCCTCTCCCATGGTTTGGAGGGGCCTAATCCTTGCCTGAGTCCAGTGTTCTCGGGAACTTTGCTCCTGGCGCCCACAGAAGGCTGCATGCAGAGGGGCAGTGCACTGTGCCCAACAGAGGCTGTGATGGCCATTACTGTCCCTATGGCAGGCATGGCCAGGCCATCCACAGCTGGGTCTGAGCCCAGCTGGGCCCCTCTGCTTTCATAGCCACCCAGTCTGCACTCTCTGCCATGGTGTGGCTGGGGGCACTGTGCTTACAGGCTTGCACAAGGCCGCCATGTCCACCCCAGCAATCGTGGGAAGTGGTGGGCAGAGGCAGGGGTGCCCCCCATGGTGCAGCTAGAAAAACAGGCCCCAGAAGGGGAATGGAGTGCCCATGAGAGGGGGAGGGGCTACTTGGAAGCCAGGATTCCTGGGCTAGGTTTGGGTCAGTGGGGAGCAAACTTGGCTCCTGGTGCCCTCGAGGCTTGAACAAAACAGGGAGCACTGGTCCTCAGGTGGGCCTGGGGCAGCGGAGCAGGAAAGGGCTCTGTGTGTCCAGAGGGACCTTCTAGAACTGGTGGAGGGGTGAGGGGCAGGCATGGGTGGGGCCTTTAGTTCTGGGGCCATTGCTTCCCCATTCAGGGGCCCTGGACCCCAGGGATCAGCACTGATGCTTGGCCTGGCTGTGACTAGATGCCATGTCCCCCATCCTGGTGTCCAGATTCCCACCATAACAGAAAAGGCCAGGCTGAAGCCAGCACAGGGCAGTACCCCCATGACCTCCAGCCCCTGGGGCTGGGCAGGCCAGATGCCTGCCTCTCGAGTGCACCTCATCTGAGGCTCCTCCTTAGAGCAGCTGGAGGGCTGGGAAGAGCGGGTATGGGGTTCTCCCAGGCCTGAGTCCTCGTCCTGCCCCCTAGGGGTGAGTCCATCAGGGCCCTCGGCAGACCTTCCCCACCCACAGGCGAGATGACCCAGAGAGGGGAAGCCTGGGTCCCTGCATACAGCACTGGCTGTGCCCTGGTCTCCGTCCCTCTCTCCTGGCCCAGGGTGTGGAGATGGGAGATGGGGAGGGGACAGGGATGCTGTGGGGGCATGGAGCCCCACAGGGCTGTTTCTCCATCTGTGACACACATGCCTTTACTGGGTCTGGGGTACTGGTGACGGCAACCCCCCTCCCCGGCATCCTTGCACCCAGGCTTCCCAGCCCCCCCTGGAGCTCTGGGCTTGGCGTCTGTAGCTCCTTAGCAAAGGGGCAGGGCCTGGACGACGGCCTTCCCTTGCCGCAGGACCACTGCTTCCCAGAGGCCAGAGCAGCCTTCCTGCTGCCTGGCCCCTGGCCAGAGTCCCTATCGGCCCCTAACAAAGGCGCTGCCCCAGCTTACCCCAACAGACCCTACCACATCCCAGTCCGTGGGGCCCGCCTCTGTCTCCCGTGACAGCCGGGTTGGGCCCGGGCCACCTTTCATCTCCAGCCCTGGGCAATCAGGCCCATTCTCAAGACCCCTGGGCCCCGGCTCCCACCTGGTGCGGAGAAGGCGCTCGGGCTCGCTGGGTGCGTGGAACTGGGCCGGCCGTCGGGTCGGGACTCCAGGCGGG
>NW_012121820.1:17376182-17379019 GCF_000951035.1 Colobus angolensis palliatus
GAGGGGCCCTCGGCTGCCGTCCGGCCTTATTTGGCCTCGGCCCACGGGCTGGCAGGCGGGGGCGCTCTAGGGTGAGCCCCCCTTTCCTTGCTGTGCCAACCCTGGCTGCACAGAGGGCCTTATAGGGAGGGGAGGTGATGGGGTGAGCAAGCAATGGTAGTAGGTGAGTGGGGGTTCGCTCTGGGCTGCCCCTTCCCCTTCAGCGAGGCAAGCGGAACGTCCAGCGCCGCTTCCCCAGAGGCCTCTGGCTTGTGTGGGCCGTGGTAGCCGTGGGAGCGCAGCCGTGGGAATGGCTGTCGGTGGGGGGAGGGCAGAGGCAATGGGTGAGGGAGTCCCCAGGGACCCCAATGCCTAATGACTCGCTCTGTCCACATCAACGGCCGCCCACCAGAGCGGGACTGAAGGAGCCACTCGGGAAGCACTGGTTTCGTGTAGGGAAATACGATGAACAAGTAGCTCAGCGGCCTGGGGCCTCGAAGGAGCGGGGTCCTGGGGGGCTCGTGGGCTGTTCTGCAGGGTGCTGTGGGCAGTGACATTGGGCAGACAGGAGGTGCGGGGGTGAGGGCTCCTGGGCTCAGGGTCACCAGCAGCAGGAGGATGGGGGCGGGAGCCGGAGGGGCTGAGAAGGAGCAGGGACCCCTCGGTGGCTCCCCATAGGCCACATGGGGTGTCGGAGGGTTCTGAGCAAGGAGTGACGACCTGGCTTGGGTTTTGACGGAATCCTTTTGGGTGATGTGTTGAAAATAGCGCAGAGGGGGCCGAGTCCCTGAGCAGGGGACCTGTGAGGAGCGACCCAGCAAGGATCAAGGTGATCCGGACTAGCGGGGAGGCCGAGGGACGAGTGCAGAAACTGTTTTCGAGGTGCAGCCGGGAGGATCTGCGGGTGGATTGGAATGGGTGTGAGAGAAGGGTCAGGGTGGACCCTGAGAGTTTTGATCTGAGCGACCAGAAAGATAGAGCTACCATTTTCTAAGATGGGTTTGCTGTGTGGAGCAGTTTAGGGATAAGAAACTCTATTTTGGACAAATTAATTTTTAAAAACTTTATTTTGAAATGATTTCAGACTTAGGATAAAGTTACAAGAACTATGCAAAGAACCCTGTATACCTTCATCTGGATTCTCCATTTGTTACCATTGGGTTTTATTATATTTTCTTCTTGCTTTCCATATACATATACATATATATAATACATATACATACATTTATATTTATTTATTCCCACCCCCAACCATTTGAGAGTTTCTTCCATACATATGTCCTGTTATCTCTACGTGTTTCAGTGAGTACTTCCTAAAAAGGAGATTCTCTTAAATAAGCCTAGTACAATGATAAAAGTCAGGAGAGTTTTCACATTGATTTAATGACCTAATTCACAGTCCATATCCAGGTCGTGCCGGTTATCCCAATAGTGTCCTTTGAGGAATTTTTTCTGGTCCAAGAGCCAAAGTAAGATCATTTGTCATCACGTTTCTTTAGTATCCCTGTTTTAAATTTTATTTTTTGATTGTGGTAAAATATACATAACATAAAATTACCGTTTTCAGCGTTTTTGAGTGTACAGTTTGGTGGCATTAAGTGCAGTCACTTTGTTGTGTAACCATCACCACCATACACCTCCAGAGTGCTTTCATCTTCCCCAGCCGAAACTCCCTGCCAGTTAAACACTAACTCCACCTTGCCCCCTTCTCCCGGCCCTGGCGGCCTTCATTCATCTCTGTTTTCTGTGAGTTTGTCTACTCATTGGAGTCTCATATAAGTGGAATCATATAGCATTTGACCTTTTGTCACTGGCTTCTTTCACCCGGCATAATGTTCTCAAGCTCCAGGTTCATCCATGTTTAGCGTATATCAGAATTTCTTTTTGGGGATGGGGGGGTGAGATAGGGTCTCACTCTGTTGCCCTGGGTGGCATGCAGTGGCACAATTATAACTCACTGCAGCCTTGACCTCCTGGGCTCAAGCAGTCCCCCTGCCTTGACCCCCTCAAGTAGCTAGGGCTGCAGGCATGCGCCAGCACACCCAGCTAAGTTTTCTACTTTTGTAGAAACGGGGTCTCCCTGTGTTGCCCAGCCTGGTCTCAAACCTCTAGCCTCGAGCAGTCCTCCTGCCTGGACCTCCCAGAGTGCTAGGATTATAGGCCTGAGCCACTGTGCTTGGCCCTGGCTAATTTTTTAAAAATTGTTTTTGTAGAAATGGGGTCTCGCCATGTTGCCCGGGCTCTCATCCTTTTTAAGGCTGAATAATACTCCATTGTATGCATGTTTTGTTTATCCATTCATCATGGATGGACACTGGTTGCTTCCACGTTTTGGCGATTCTGAATAATGCTTCTGTGAACGTGGGTCTCTTCAAGTTCCTGCTGTTGTTTTTTTAACCTGACATTGTGAACATATAAGTCTCTGTTTTCAATTCTTTTGGGTATATGCCCAGAAATGGAATTGCTGGATCAAATGGTTATTCTATTTTTAACATCCCGAGGAACTGCAGTAACTGTTTTCTGTAGTGGCTGTACCATTTTCAGTTCCCATCAACAGTATACAAGGGGCCTGGTGTGGTTGCTCTTGCCTGTAATCCCAGCACTTTAGGAGGCCTAGGTGGGCGGATCACTTGATGCCAAGAATTTGAGACGAGCCTGGCCAGCATGGTGAAACCCCATTCTCTACAAAAAATACCAAAATTAGCCAGATGTGGTTGTACATGCCTGTAATCCCAGCCACTTGGGAAGCTCAGGCAGGAGACTCACTTGAACCCGGGAGGCGGAGAGGTTGCGGTGAGCCGAGATGGTGTCGCTGCACTACAGCCTGGTGGACAGAGTGAGACTCGGTCTCAAAAAAA
>NW_012121820.1:17383575-17394879 GCF_000951035.1 Colobus angolensis palliatus
AAAGAAAGAAAGAAAGAAAGAAAGAAAATTAGCCGGGCATGGTGGTGGGTGCCTGTAGTCCCAGCTGCTCGGGAGACTGAGGCAGGAGAATGGCATGAACCCGGGAGGCAGAGCTTGCAGTGGGCCAAGATCACGCCACCGCACTCTGGCCTGGGCAAGAGAGCAAGACTCTTTGTCTCAAAAAAAAAAAAAAAAAAAAAAAAATTCCCGTGGCCACCATATGGTAGGGCCAGGGGCGGCAGCAGAGACCACACCAGCTTTCAGATCAGCCACAGATTCAGATGGGCAGGAGACTGTTAGAATTTCTGTCGTAAAGCCCATTCCACTGCTGGTGCTAGAAATCTCATCTCCGTGGGTCTGTCCTCCACAGCATTTGCCCATGCAGGCTCCACGTGGTACTTGGCCATCAGGCTCCTGGTGACAGTAGCTTTGTCCTACTGTCCTGTCTATAAGGTCTGGGCACCCAGTGCTGTTCCCGGTGGTAGCTGAGCCTTCTCTGTGCTGACTATGGAAACATGCAACCCTGGGGAGCTTGGGGTTCTATAAGGGAAACCTGGGCCATGTAGGGTTCTCAGGGACCCACAGGAGGCTGACAGTCTCCTGTCCCCTCTGCCACCTCTGTGGTCATATCCTGCAGCCTTTAGGAGGGCGCTTCCTGTCTGTCCCTGTCCTGGTCCCCTGTTTCCTCAAGGACTAGGCTTTGGAAACACAGAAGCTGAGGACTCATTCCCAGCGTCTCTGGGAAGTTGCTGTCAGCCTTTCCCTGAAGTGACAAATGCGTCCCTGATGGAACAAGGTAGAAGGACATGGGACATCATCTAAGTCATATTTTTGTGAAAACGATTTAATCTGAATCTGGCCATGAGAAAACATAAACCCAGATGGTGCACCATTCTATAGAGTGTGCTTGGATACTTCAAAAACACCAACATTTCAGCCTGGCTCATGCCTATAATCCCAGCACTTTGGGAGGCCGAGGCAGGTGGAGCACGTGAGGTCAGGAGTTTGAAACCAGCCTAGCCAATGTGGTGAAACCCCGTCTCTGCTAAAAATACAAAAATTAGCCAGGCGAGGTGGCTCATGCCTGTAATCCCAGCTACTTGGGAGGCAGAGGCAGGATAATCACTTGAACCCAGGAGGTAGAGGTTGCTGTGAGCCAAGATCACGCCACTGCACTCCAGCCTGGGTGTCGCAGCGAGACTCTGTCTCAAAACAAACAAAATAAACCAAAAAAACCCATGAAAAAAATAAATAAATATAACACCATCAACATCTCGAAAAACAAAACCAACAAAGTAGGGAAATTTTGATTTGTAAAGAGACTAGAAGGACTAGAAGGACATGGTGGCCTGGCACGTTGGCTCACACCTGTGATCCCAGCACTTTGGGAGGCCAAGGCGGGAGAATCACTTGAGCCCAGGAGTTTGAGACCAGCCTGGGCAGCAAACTGAGACTCCATCTCTACGAAACATTTTAAAATTAGCTGGGCATGGTGGCATGTACCTGTGGTCCCAGCTACTTGGGAAGCTGAGGCAGGAGGATTGATTGAGCCCAGTTGGTTGAGGCTGCAGTGAGCCATGATCACACCATTCATTGCACTTTGGCCTGGGCGGCAGAGTGAGACCCTGTCTAAAAAAAGAAAAAAAACCAGACAGCCATGGTAACTGAAAGCAGTGACTGATCCTTAATGGGATCCTGGATGGATAAAAGGGAAAAGGTGTAAGGGACAAGGTTGTGAGGGCACCTGGCGTATGGACTGTGCTTTAGGCCGTATTAATATGTGCACTGGGTGCTCTCCTGGGTAAAGGAGGGCCTCCCTGGAACATTCTTAAGTTTGAGGGTGGTGATGGTGGTGTGGTTGTGCAGGAACGTCCTTGTGCCTGGGAGTTGCGTGATGTGTTTTGCAGTGAAATATCAGTGTATGCCACTGACACTCAGATGGCTCGCGGGGAAAACGATGTGTATGTATCCGAGAGGGATAATGCCCATATGAGCGAAATATCGGTAATTGGTGACTCTGGCCGCCGGGTATGTGTTCATTATTATACTGTTCGTTCAATGGAGGGGGCATCTTCTCCACTGCTGTGCCAGGAAGGCTGGGCGTGGGGGTCCAGATTCTGTACATCAGACACCCCTACCCCATCTTGTGCTTAATAGAGTGCAGGATCCCTCCTGAGACCCTAATCTAACCCTCAAGTCCCTTCCCCTGCCACAGGAGAAGCAGGCTCTGAAAGGCTTAGGGTCCATCCCTAGTCCCCATGGCCCATCCGGGAGAGCCGGCTGCTGGCTGCACCCCTGAACTTCTGCTTCAATGCCTGATGCAACTGGAAACCTCTTCACTTACCCTTCAAGTCACCCCCAGCTGGGTCTCAGGGTAGGGGTAGGTCTGGGAAGGTGCCAGCCCCGGAGTTAATCTGAGCCACCTGTGGTCACCAGATGCTCTGTCACCACTAACAGGTGTATTGCGGTCTGGCCACAGTTGGGATGGGCTCCCAGGGACCTCTCTGGGGAGGGCCAGGCAGCCTGAACAAAGCTGCTGGGAAGGCAGGGTCTGTGCATCCACTGGGCCTGAGGTCACGAGCTTCGTGGCTGGGTTGGGTCAAGGGAGGAGACCAGGAATCTATGGCTCCAGAGCTTGGCCAGAGAACTTCCTAAAAGGCATGTTCCGGCCAGGTGCGGTGGCTCACACCTCTAATCCCAGCACTTTGGGAGGCCGATGGGGGCTGATCCTGAGGTCAGGAGTTCAAGACCAGCCTGGCCAACAGGGTGAAACCCCATCTCTACTAAAAATATAAAAATTAGCCAGGCATGATGGCAGGCGCCTGTAATCCCAGCTACTCGGTAGGCTGAGGCAGAATTGCTTGAACCCTGGAAACCCAGGAGGTGGGGGTTGCAGTGAGCCAAGATCGCGCCACTGTGCTCCAGCCTGGGTGACAAAGACTGTCTCAAAAAAAAAAAAAAAAAAAAAAAAAAAAAAAAGGCATGTTCCTACCACCAGGGCTCGGCACCTCCTGCTTCTGTGTGGACTGGGTGCCGTTCTCTCCCCCAAACTCCCCCAAAGCTGGCTACCCACTCATCCTTCCAGTCTCTACCAGAACACTCCTGCCCAGGCTGGGTTTGGCGGTTGTACTGCGGGGTCCTGCAGCCTCATTCTGCTGCGTCTTGTTTTTCACCACCTGTCGTTGACTTGACCTTGTCTGTCACGTTCAGTGTCTCCCTCACCAGAGTGAGCTCTGCCCCAGCACTGGGCCTGTAGAGGTGTTCTGGAGATGCACTCAGGGCTTGCAACCGACAGAATGGAAGCAGCTGCAAGGCAGGGGGATACTGAGTACCCCGCCCTGGAGAATGTGCAGACTGGATCTGTGGGGAGTGTAAACTGTCCTCTAGGGTGGTCTTTTTTTTTTTTTTTGAGACGGAGTCTCACTCTGTCGCCCAGGCTGGAGAGCAGTGGCCGGATCTCAGCTCACTGCAAGCTCCGCCTCCCGGGTTTACGCCATTCCCCTGCCTCAGCCTCCCGAGTAGCTGGGACTACAGGCACCCGCCATCTCGCCCGGCTGGTTTTTTGTATTTTTTAGTAGAGACGGGGTTTCACCGTGTTAGCCAGGATGGTCTCGATCTCCTGACCTCGTGATCCGCCCGTCTCGGCCTCCCAAAGTGCTGGGATTACAGGCTTGAGCCACCGCACCCGGCCTAGGGTGGTCTTTATCAGCCTATCCTCGCTCCTGTGATAGCATCTTTCAAGAGTTTATTTCAAACAGGAAGCTGGTAAGTGCACACTCATTTTCGGGAGAGGGGACTGTCAGCCACGTCTTCCTGCCCCAGATCACAGAGCTGGCATGTGACAGCTGGCATCCTGGCTGGCACTCGCATCAGGCTGTCTCCACAGAGCTGCCTTTTGGGAGGGCTCTGGCTCAGTTTCCTGGGCCCCCTCTGTTCATCCCCCTGCAATAATGCCACAAGCCCTTGGTACACGTTACCTCATTTATTCTCACAACATGCCTGTGAGGTAGGGAGGGGCAGGGACTGTCCCCGTTTTACAGAGGAGGAAGTTGAGGCACACAGAGGTCAAGTGACTTGCCCAAGGTCACAGACGGCGGCCAAGCTGGAAAAGGGCCCCGGAGCAGGCCCTTGGTTCACCTGGGGGAGTCCCCCCTGCAGCAAGCGCCAGCCAAGAGGATGTCTCGGATGCCAGAGAGGCGCATACACAGCGTAGAGCAGCCCCTCGGGTACTGAGCTGGCTTCGGGGCTGAGCCCCTGCCCTCCCCCACCCCGCCCTGCAGGCCCAGGCCATTGCAGCTCAGGGCTCGTGACACCCTGGGAGTGGGATTGGGGGGCAGGAGAGAGAGAAGGATAATTGGGGTAAAAAAAAAAAAAAGAAAACTCAGAGGCTGGGCAGATGGGCCCTTGGGAGTAGGGGGAGGGGGTGGAGACGAAAAATAAAAGAGGGCTGCTTACACACAAGGTATGTATTTTTACACACACTTGTACACACACCTAGATATAGTACATGTAAAAATATATGCTATTCACACACCCGCCTCCTGCCAGGTGCCCCGAGAGCCAGCGGCGGCGGCGCTGGGCGGGCATGGGTGAGCAGATGGGCGCTTGTTAAATATACACTCTGAGGCCTATGTGCATATGTACACATACATACAGACACCGCCGCCCGCCCCTCGGGCACCAGACACAGGCGCGGCTGAGGACAGACAGCCCCTTGGAAGCCACTCTGAGTCCTAGATTTTGCTGAAGGAAGAAGGGGCTGGAGAGAATAAAAAGGCGGGAGTCTGGAGTGTGATAACTGTGGCTTCGTCTCATATCCCCCTCCAAGACTAAAACCTCCCTCATCTGCTCAGCGGTGAGTCCTGCCTGACACTGCCCAGGCCTGGCGGGCACCTCCCAGTGAGGCGCCTCCATCTGCGTGTGTGTGCGCGCGTGAGGTTGTGTGTGAGCACTTGGCGGGGGAGGGAGGGGACGCGTGTCCATCTCTCTGTCCTCTGGGCCCTCAAACCGCAGAGAGGGCTGAGACCCAGAAAGCCGCTTGCCACAATGGTGACCACTGTGTGAGCTCTGAAGGGAAAAGAGAAAAACATAATGAAAATCCAAGGTCAGAGCAGGGGGTAGCCGGGGAAAGAAGGAGGGAACATGGCAGGTGCCCAAGGCTGCCCTTGGACTGTCGTCATCTTGTAAACAAGCTAGTGTGAGTTCTCATCAGATAGAAGGAGTAAAAAGACCGCAGTCTGGAGGCTGAGCCGGGAGTTGCCGACGTCCATCTATCTAGTCCACCACGGCCAGCAAGAGGAAAAACAAGTTTTCTAGTTTCGTGATTTTTGTTGATTTTTTTTGTGAGTAAAATTTTCATAACCTAAAGCTGGGAGGGACCCAAAAAAGCCAAATGCGAGCCCTTGTATGCGTCAATTTGAAAGTTGGCTCAGGGTCTCTAGACAGAATAACCACAGCAAAGGTTGAGAAAACTGTTCCATTCACACTTAGTTTTTGTGGTTTTAATGATTTAAAATCATTTCTTTCTTCCTGCACGGTCTCAGAGCCTGGTCTGGGCCTCCGGGACATAAATCTCGATGCTGTCCGCGCTCTCGGTGGCTGAGTTCTGCCGCACAGAAGCTGCCCGCTTCGCCGCCAGGAGTCTCTTGCGGGCCTCCTGGCGCTGCTTGTCGCTGGCGTCTGAGGCCTTGTCACGGCTCACTGCCGGCTTGGATTTGGCTGGCTTCTTCGGGACCGGAGGGGGTGGTTTCTTCTCTTCCTTTAGTGAGACAGTGAGGAGGGAACAAAAATAAAATAAAGGTGCCACGTTTTGTGTGGCACTACCCCCACCATATGCTGGCAGCTGGAGTCTCCACCCCAGCTTCCCCGCATTGGGCACAAGCAACACACACTTGGAATCAGGAAGCCACGAGAAGCGATGACAGTGGGAAGAGCACAAGGCACAGGAACGGAAAGCAAGCCTAGACGCCGAAGGTGCTCAAGCAGCAGGATGGGCAGATCCCCGTGTCCACCCTTATGTTGAACCACCAGGAGCTTGAGACTCAGGCAGGAGCTAGCCCGAGGACAGTCAGAGACTTAAATTTAGGGCTTCGGGTCCCATTTTACAGGCTATTCTAGGGAGTAGACAGGGCCATGGTTCAATAGGGGTCACTGGTTCTGCTGGTTTGCAGAAGGAGGCCTCAGGGAAGAGGCTGGCTACCACGAGGTCACAGAACTGGCTCCAGACCCCAGGACTCCTGGCAGCAGGGCCCCAGGAGAAGGGACCATTTTGCTGCCGCCTCTGTTATAACGTGATTGAGGCTGTGGGCATGCCTCTCCCAGGACCCCCTTTTCTGGACATGCAGGGCAGGACACATGCTTCAGGGGCAGCCTCAACTATACGGAGCAAGCGGCATGCTAGACAAGTGCCAAGCATGGACCCCACGCAGTGATGGACGTGAGCCCCCAGCTCAAAGACGACACACGGAGAAGGGAGCCAAGCAGCACTGACCGATGTGGGCAGCGTTATTGCCGACCAGGAATTTGTCCCTGGACTTCCCCTCCGCACTGCTCCATGCTCACCTTCCTCTTCTCGGGGGTCTCCACCAGCTGCCAGCTGTTGGCCTTGAGGTGGTAGAGTTCATCGAACTTCATGCTGATGTCCTCGATGGACAGCTGTAGCAGGTCCCAGAACCCTGCCAGGTCCTGGGCTGTGGGGCGTGGGTTGGCATCAGGGTTCTGTGGGCCAGATGGGGATCAGTGGGGCGGGCTCAGCAGAGGCTTGTCCTGCTCCCCCGAACCCCGTCTCCGCTCTCCCCCACCGCGCCCTGCTGAAGCATGTTTCCTCTGGCCCCACCAGCACCTGAGGGGGCTCTTGAGGCCTAGTGTCCGGGTCAGTATCTGTATGAATGAATCTAATCCAGTTCTGGTCAGCACCAGCCTTAGTGGTGGAGATCCTTGGGGATAGCCTATAGCTTGGGGATAGCCTATATATAGGGCTGTGGTGAGGAGAGCACTCCTGTCCCTAATGTATGCCAGGCAGACAGTTGTTTTGCAGGGAAGAAATATAAGTTTTTGGCCATGGTGTGAGTGACACCGATTGCCCCATTCACTCCCAGGTGGGGAAGATCACAGAGTCCGTGTTGTCTCCCTCGTGTCACTCTGTTCCATGACAATGCAACCCCCAGGTCTCTGTAGGTCTTAGAGACAAACACTCTCCACTGCGTCCCACTGGGAGCACACAGATTCCCACAGGCAGAACAGCCCAGGACACTGCTTTTGACTCCAGCAGGGCCAGCCCTCCTAACAGGTAAGAGGGAGGGAGAAAGCCAAGCCACCAATCTCAGCAGTGGTATTTCTTTAGTTTTTACCTTTTACCTTGAATGTCTTCTTAGATACAGAAAAAATATACATATATATACGTGTATATAGATATAATTTTTGAGATGGAGTTTCACTCTTGTTGCCCAGGTTGGAGTGCAATGGCACAATCTCAGCTCACCACAGCCTCCGCCTCCCGGGTTCAAGCGATTCTCCTGTCTCAGCCTCCCGAGTAGCTGGGATTACAGGCACGCACCACCACGCCCGGCTAATTTTGTATTTTAGTAGAGACGAGGTTTCTCCATGTTGGTCAGGCTGGTGGTCTTGAACTCCTGACCTCAGGTGATCTGCCTGCCTCAGCCTCCCAAGTGCTGGGATTATAGGCGTGAGCCCCACGACTGGCCGATACAGAATATATTTTAGATAAATAAACCAGTGCTAATTGACTATCATCCGTGTGGCTGTTTCAACATGGAAAGGTATAAGAGATCTGATAGGGCCGCTCTCACCCCCTTTCTTGTGCTAGACACTGACACACATTGCCACTGTCCTTCCAACCCCATGAGGAAGCCGCACTGTTTGTGTTACAGAGGAGGGCACAGAGGCTTTGCGGGGCTGGCGGAGTGCAGTGGGCAGCCAAAGGCCGGAAGCCCTGCTGTGGAGGAAGAAGAATCACACTCACCAAGTTTTGCTCACAGAGGCCCCGGAACTGCTGGAATTTCTGGGACATCAGTAGCTGGGCACTGCCCACCGCACTGAGGACTTTTCCTAAGACTGAGAAGCAGAGGGTGGGAAGACTGGTTTAGCACAGCACAGCGTTTGTGGGGACGGCATCATGCTTTTGATCTCCCCCTGCACTCCCTTAAGGTAGAACTCATTATTTCATGATGGTGGTGGTCTTCTTTTTACCTACACATTAGTCCATTCTCATTGAGAAAAACACAAACGATATAAAGTGAACCCCATCCCATTTCCTGAGGATATTTTATGGCAACAAATATGAAAACTGAGCATAAATGTAAAACATTTTCCAGAAAAACATAAGAAGGTCTTAAGAAGAAATAGAGGCCCGGTACAGTGGCTCACGCTTGTAATCCCAGCACTTTGGGAGACTGAGGCGGATCACCTGAGGTTGGGAGTTAAAGACCAGCCTGGGCAGCATGATGGAACCCCGTCTCTACGAATACACAAAAATTAGCCAGGCATAATGGCAGGTGCCTATAATCCCAGCTACTCAGGAGGCTGAGGCAGGAGAATCATTTGAACCCAGGGGGCGGAGGTTACAGTGAGCCGAGATTGCGCCATTGCACTCCAGCCTGGGTGACAGAGCGAGACTCAGTCTTTAAAAAAAAAATAAAAAATTAAAAAATAAAAAATTTGATTAGACTCAAATATTTTTAAGAAACTGAAGCAGAACTCTTCTCAGAAAAGGAACTAGGTCTAAGTTTTACAGCTGAGGTATTAAAAACTTTCAAGGAACAGGAAATCCCTTTTTTTTATATTCTGTTCCAGAGATTAAATAAACATGGAAAATGATGCAACTTGCTTTAGGAACTCTGACAGCAGATAGGACATGCCAAGAATGGACCACTTTCACTAACATAAATGTAGGAGTCTTAAAGTATAAACAAATAGGATCTATCAGAAGAACTGTAAAAAATAAACATCCTAATTGAGAAGTATTTAACCCAGGAATACAAGGTTGATCTTGTACTGTGACTTCCAGTTTTAAAGTGCTGGCATCAGCCAGGCATAGTGGCTCATACCTGTAATCCCAGTACTTAGGGAGGCAGGAGGTCCCCAACAAAAATAGAAAGAATTAGCTGGGCGCACTGGGGCTCATCTGTGGTCCCAGCCACCTGGGAGGCAGAGGCTGTGGTGAGCTTGGACCATGCCACTGTACTCCAGCCTGCGTGACAGAGTGAGGCCCCCTGCCTCAAAAAATCATAAAGTACTGGCACAGCCGGGCACTTTGAGAGGCCTAGGCCACGTGGTAAAAGCCCATCTCTACAGAAAATACAAAAATTAGCCAGACATGGTAGCATGTGCCTGTAGCCCCAGCTACTTGGGAGGATCACTGGAACCAGGTAGGTTGAGGCTGCAGTGAGCTGTCGTGACAGCATGTACTCCAGCCTGAGTGACAAAGTGAGACCTTGCCCCCACCTCCCACCACACACACAAAAGGTGCTGGCATAAAGACAATGCTACCCATCCCCAACCCCCTTAGAAATCACTGAAAAGCAAACAAAGTAAACAAGAGGGAGGCTGAGGTGGGTGGATCTCAAGATCAGGGGTTGGAGACCAGCCTGGCCAACACGGTAAAACCCTGTCTCTACTAAAAATACAAAAATTCTTCAGGCGTGGTGGCCCATGCCTGTAATCCCAGCTAGTCAGGAGGCCGAGACAGGAGACTCTGAACCTGGGAGGCGGAGGTTGCAGCAAGCCAAGATCACGCCCACTACACTCCAGCTTGGGTGGCAGAGTAAGACTCCATCTCAAAAATCAAAAAGTAGCACACCCAATTTTATTTGAAATTAAAATTACTTACTTGAAATTAAAAAAGGAGGCTTGGGCATGGTGGCTCACACCTATAATCCTAGTACTTTAGGAGGCTTGAGGCAGGAGGATCACTTGAGCCCAGGAGTTCAAGACAGCCTGGGCAACAAAGTGGAACCCTGTCTCTATGCTGGTTTGAACCCAGGGTTTCAAGGCTGCAGTGAGCTATGATGGTACCACTGCATTCCTCCAGCCTGGATGACAGAGCAAGACCCTGTCTCCAAAACAAAACAACAAAGAGTGTGGACTGCAGCAAGAGCTTTCCTGAACCTAGCCAGCAACAAGGAGAATGACAGGGTTGGCGAGGCCCTGCATTGTCAGCAGCCCTGTAGTTGCCTGTGGAGAAGAAAAGCCTGATAGAACTCTCCCAGGCACCCATTCCCACCCTATTCCCACATATAATTCCTGCTGGCCTGGGACACAGTCCTGGCCCTCATCTCATAATGATCTACTTACAAGAGCTCATCAAGGAAGAATTTGCCTCATTAAGAAATTACTAATTAAAAGGGAACTGACACAGGAGTTAAAGATATTACAGGAACAGCAAATGGCACATGAATACTTACCAGGAATTGCTGCCAGGGAATAGATGAAAATGGTAACATTTATCCATGAATATGTAAAATAATTCAAAGCAGAGACAGTAAGACAATGGAAGGAGATAAAACGGGGGCTCTGGAACTAGAGCAGGAGGAAAATCAGGCCATCACAGAAACAAGGCCACACTGGAGGTCACAGAGAGGTTCAACCCTGCTGAGGACTTGTGCTGAGTAGCAGAGCCCTACAGGGAGAGGAGGGCTGAAAGGCTCCAGGTACAAAGTGCTTCAGCTGCCCCATGAACAGAACAAAATATTTATTTTAAACAAATAGTTAAGCTGGGGGGAATAAAATGAGCCCCCCAGGGTAGACAGTGGGGACCTGTGCCTGGCTTAAAGTGTGGGAATAAAAGGGAGTCTTTCCTAAAAAATTATTATATAAGACTGTACCTGGGTACCTTATCTTTTTACAAACAGAAGTAGGGACTAAGTATTTAAAAAGACAAACTACTAAAAAGAGATTCAGAGACATGGAAGAGAAAGAACATGCATCTATCAGAGTTCTAAAAGGGGACAGAGAGATGGGAGAAATCAGAGGGATCATGGTTATCAATGTGGAGGCTCAGGCCTGTAATCCCAGCACTTTGAAAGGCAAAGGCCAAGGCAGGCAGATACTCGAGGCCAGGAGTTCAAGAGCAACCTGGGCAACATGGCAGAACTCCGTCTCTATTAAAAATACAAAAAATAGCCAGGTGTGGTGGCACATGACTGTAATCCCAGCTACTCAGGAGGCTGAGGCAGGAGAATCATTTGAACCTGGAAGGCAGAAGTTCCAGTGAGCCGAGATGGTGCCACTGCACTCCTGCCTGGGTGACAGAGTGAGACTCTGTCTCGGGAAAAAAAAAAAAAAAAA
>NW_012121820.1:17395464-17396332 GCF_000951035.1 Colobus angolensis palliatus
TTTTTGAGATGGAGTCTTACTCTGTCGCCCAGGCTAGAGTGCAGTGGCACCATCTTGGCTCACGCAACCTCTGCCTCCTGGGTTCAAATGATTCTCCTGCCTCAGCCTCCTGAGTAGCTGGGATTACTGGCATGTGCCACCACATCCAGCTAATTTTTGTATTTTTAGTAGAGACGGGGTCTCACCACATTGGCCAAGCTGGTCTCAAACTCCTGACCTCAGGTGATCTGCCTGCCTCGGCCTCCCAAAGTCCTGGGATTACAGGTGTGAGCCACACGAGTGCCTGGCCTAATCTTTTTGTATTTCTTATAGGAATGAAATCTCACTATGTTAGCCAGGTCTGTCTCAAACTCCTGGGCTCAAGTGATCCTCCTGCCTTGGCCTCCAAAAGGACTGGAATTACAGGTGGGAGCCACAGAGCCTGGCCTACATATTAATTTTTATTTTAAAAAATAAAGGGCGAGGAAAAATTGCTGCCAAAGGAATGAGTTTAACAGCAAACTCTCAACCATAATGGATGAAAACAGTAAAACAATATATTCAAAGTATTCAGATAAAGGTATAATTTACATTTCTACATTAGAGAAAGTATCATTCAAGAATGAATGTAGAATCCCAGCACTTTGGGAGGCCGAGGTGGGCAGGTCATCTCAGGTCAGGAGTTTGAGACCAGCCTGGCCAACATGGTGAAATCTCATCTCTGCTAAAAATACAAATACTAGCCGAGTGTGGTGGTAGTCACCTGTAATCCCAGCTACTTGGGAGGCTGAGGCAGAATTGCTTGAACCTGGGAAGCAGAGGTTGCAGTGAGCCAAGATCGTGCCACCATGCTCCAGCCTGGGCAACAAAGCACAAAACTCCCTCTCAA
>NW_012121820.1:17397427-17399536 GCF_000951035.1 Colobus angolensis palliatus
CTACTAACAATACAAACATTAGCTGGGCTGGTGACGCATGCCTATTAGTCCCAGCTACTCGGGGGTGCTGAGGCAGGAGAATCACTTCAACCTGGGAGGTGGAGGTTGCAGTGAGCTGAGATTGTGCCACTGCACTCCAGCCTGGGCAACAGAGCGAGACTCTGTCTCACAGAAAAAAAGACAATATGAAGAAATGAAGACAACCCACAGAATGGGAGAAAATATCTGTAAATCATGTATCTGATAAGGGTTTAATATCAAAAATATACGTATATAAGAATTCCCTACAACTGAACAAAAATATAACCCAGTTTTCAAATGTACAAGGACATCTCTCCAATGATAGACAGCTGTTCAGTAAATATGCTCAACATCTCAACAGCATTAGTCATCAGGGAACTGCACATCAAAACCATAATGATACTTCATACCCATTGAGATAGCTATCAAGGCTCCTGCCTGTAATCCCAGAACTTTAGGAGGCCAAGGTGGAGTATCATTTGAGCCTGGGAGTTCAGGACCAGACTGGGCAACACAGTGAGACCTCTTCTCTACCAAAAAAAAAAAAACAAAACTGGGCATGGTGGCGCACACCTGTAGTCCCAGCTACACAGGAGGCTGAGGTGGGAGGATTGCTTGAGCCCAGAAGGTCAAGGCTACAGTGAGGTATGATGGCACTATTGTACTACAGCCTGGGCAACAGAGTGAAACCCTGTCTCCAAAAAAAAAAACAACCCAAAAGCTATCAAGAAAGGTGGAAGCAAGTGTTGCAAAGATGTGGAGAAACTGGAACCCTGTGCATTACTGGTGGGAATAGAAAATGATGCAGCTGCTGTGAAAAATAGCTGAGTGGTTCCTCAGAAAGCGAGACATAGATCTGCTGCATGATCAACCAATTCCACTTCTGGGTATAAACCCAAAAGAATGAAAACAGACTTAAACAGATATTTGTACGCCAATATTTATAGCAGTTTGATTCACAGTTACCAAAAGGTGGAAACAACCCAAGTGTATGTCACTAGATGAACAGACCCCGACTAAAAACATCTGTGTGTACACGCACGCACGCATGCATAGGCACAGAGAAAACTCTAAACCCCATACAAATATACTTCTCACACATGGAACATTTGCTAAAAATGACCAGTCTTGGCCATAAAATATACAATAAATTTCAAAGAACTGGGTATCATGCAGATCATGTGTTTTGTTTTTGAGATAGGGTCTCCATCTTGTCACCCAGGCTGGAGTGCAGTGGTGCCATCATAGCTCACTGCAGCCTTGACCTTCTGCACGTGAGCAATCTTCCTGCCTTAGCCTCCTGTATAGCTAGGACAGGTGGGCGCCACCCTGCCCAGCTAATTTTTTTTTTTTTTTTTTGAGACAGAGTCTCGCACTGTTGCTTGGGCTGGTGTGCAGTGGCGCGATCGCGACTTGCTGCAACCTCTGCCTCCTGGGTTCAGGTGATTCTCCTGCCTCAGCCTCCTAAGTAGCTGGGACTACAGGCACGCGCCACCACACCCGGCTAATTTTTGTATTTTTAGTAGAGACGGGATTTCACTATGTTGGCAAGGCTAGTCTCGAACTCGAACTCCTGACCTGGTGATCCGCCTGCCTCGGCTGCCCAAAGTGCTGGGATTATAGGCATGAGCCACCACACCTGGCCTTTTTTTTTTTTTTTTTTTTAAATAGAGAAGAGGTCCTACTGTGTTTCCCAGGCTGGTCCTGAACTTCTAGGCTGAACTGATCCTCTTGCCTCAGCCTTTCAAAGTGCTAGGATTGTGGGCATGACCCACCAGATCATGTTTTTTGACATTAATATAAATAGGCTAGAAACCAGTAATGAAAACATTAACTAATAAACTCCAATATAAAACAAAGACTTACACGTCTAAATAACCCAGTAGTCAAAGAAATCACAGTGGAAGTTGCAGATCTTGTCAAATACAGCTAAAGTAGTAAAGAGAAATGCACAGGCTCAAAGCTTATATAAAATTTGGACAGGCTGAAAAAATAAATTAGCTTCCAATTTAAGACATTAGTGGGGGCCGGGCGCGGTGGCTCAAGCCTGTAATTCCAGCACTTTGGGAGGCCGAGACGGGCGGATCA
>NW_012121820.1:17399893-17400337 GCF_000951035.1 Colobus angolensis palliatus
TGTCCACCTCGGCCTCCCAAAGTGCTGGGGTTACAGGTGTGGGCCCCTGCGCCTGACAAAATCCTGTTGTTAAGTTCCTTCAGAGACTATGAGAGGAGGAAATGTCCCACGCTGATTTTATGAAGTTAGAGAACCTTAATACTACAACAGGACAAGGATAGAAATGAAAGATTACAAGCCAGTGTCTTGTGAACAAAGACAAAATTATTAAATCACATATCAAACCAAACTTGGCAGTGTATTAAAATGATAATATATCATAAATTCAGCTGGGTTTATTCTGGGAATGCAAGACTGATTCAACATTGACAATTGTGATCACTTCTGATTCTGGCTAAGACAAACCAGTGAGTGTCAGACAAGCTAACCTCTCCCACCACCAACAAATTAAAAAAAAAAATATCAGTAACAACAAACTTCATTTTCAAAACATTAAGAAACTAC
>NW_012121820.1:17400882-17404368 GCF_000951035.1 Colobus angolensis palliatus
TTAGCCAGGATGGTCTCGATCTCCTGACCTCATGATCCACCCGTCTTGGCCTCCCAAAGTGCTGGGATTACAGGCTTGAGCCACCGCGCCCGGCCCCCAGTAGTCTTGAGGTATGAGACAGAGGGAAACTGAAGCTCAGTCTGCCATGAAGGAGGGGCTTGGAAAACACCACTGGCTACCACTGTGACCCCCTGACGTATGAACGCTGCCAACTAGAAATAGATGAGCTGTCACAAGCACCCAGCTCTGAATCACCTCAATACCATTCTGATTAAACTGATCTCGCCATACACTAATTACCTGTAAGAAGCAAAATTCTCAAAGGGCAGAAAATCATCCTGAGCCTCAAATTACCTCTAGTTTTCAAATGTAACTTCCGACACTGAATAAAAATTAACAGGCATACCAGGAGATATGATGAAATAATTATACACCAAAAGAGAAAAAATAAAAAAAGAAAGAGACCTACAGGGTCTGGACCTACAGAGACCTACAGAGTTACTGGACAAGGGCTTTAAAATAACTGTAAATATATACATATACAAGAAAACAGATGAAGATCAGCAGACAACCAGAATTTATCAAAAAAGTATCAAACAAAAAGTCTAGAAGAAGTATATTACTGAAGTTAAGAATGTAACCGATGGTTTTTAAAAATTATTTTTTATTTTTTTTTGAGATGGAGTCTTGCTGTGTTGCCCAGGCTGTAGTGCAGTGGTGCTATCTCAGCTCACTGTAACCTCTGCCTCCCAGGTTCAAGCAATTCTTCTGCCTCAGCCCTCCGAGTAAGTGGGATTACAGGTGGCTGCCCCCATGCCTGGCTAATTTTTGTATTTTTAGTAAAGACGGGGTTTCACCCTGTTGGCCAGGCTGGTCTCGAACTCCTCACCTCAGGTGATCTGCATGTCTCAGCCTCCTGAGTACAGGATTAAAGGTGGCCACCACCACACCTGGCTAATTTTTGTTTTTTAGTAGAGACGGGGTTTCACCCTGTTGGCCAGGCTGGTCTCGAACTCCTGACCTCATGATCTGCCTGCCTCAGCCTCCCAAAGTGCTGGGATTACAGGCTTAGCCACCACACCCGGCCAACAGATGGGTTTAACAGATTAGTCGTGGCTGAACTATAAAATAGTCTGGGAGGAAGTATCCAGACTGAGGCCTAAAGGTAAAAAATAAAACAATAAAGAGACAAGACAGTCGGTCAAACATATGTGTAACTAGAGTCCACAATTAGAGAAGAAATATAATGGAGCAGAAATTTGAGTAAGGAATGGCCAGGACTTTTCTGAAATTCATGAAAGATATTATAGTTCAAGATTCAAGAAGCCCTGTGAATATCAAGCAGGAAAAATAAAAGGAAGAGCATACTTAGATCTCATAGTAAAACTTGTACAACTAAAACACAAGGAGAAGATCTTAAAAGCAGATAGAGGGGATAAAATTAATCTTCAGAAGAGCAGCAGTAAGACTGACAGCTTACTTTTCAATAAAAAGGCTGGAAATTAGAAGACAATCAAAGACACATTTAGGCCTGGCACGGTCTAATCTCAGCACTTAGAGAGGCTGAGGTGGGAAGATTGCCTACGGCCAAGGAGTCTGAGATCACAAGGGTACACCACCACACCCAGCTATTTTATTTTTTTGTAGAGACCCAGTCTCACTTTGTTGCCTTGGCTGGTCTCAAACTCCTGGGTTTAAACAGTCCCCCCATCTCGGCCTCCCAAAGTGCTAGGATTACAAGCATGAGCTACTGCGCCTGACTTTGTTTTTTAATGGAGCAATATAAGCATGTTTATATGTTGTTGAGAATGACTTTGTTAGAAAAAGGGAGCTTATTATGCTGGAGAGAAAAGGGGCAACTGTTGGGGTTGTCCTTAGGTGAGAAGGAATCGAATTAGTGCCCAAGTAGAGAACTTGGTGTCCAGTCACAAGACCCCATCTCTACAAAAAATGAAACAATTAAATCAGGGGTGGTGGTGTGTGCCTGTAGTTTAGCTACTCAGGAGGCTGAGGTGGGAGGATTGCTTTAGCCCAGGAGATTGAGGCTGTGGTGAGGTATGATTGCGCTACTGCACCGGAGCCTAGGAGACAGAATGAGATCCTGTGTCTTAAAAAAAGAAAGAAAAGGCTGGGCGTGGTGCTTCACTCCTGTAATCCCAGCACTTTGGGAGGCCGAGGTGGGCAGATCACTTGAGGCCACCAGGAGTTCAAGACCAGCCAGGCCAACATGATGAAACCCCGTCTCTACTTAAAATACAAAAATTAGCCAGGCATGCTGAAAGCACCTGTAATCGCAGCTACTCAGGAGGGCTGAGGCATAAGAATTACATGAACCTGGGAGGACAGTGAGCTGAGATTGTGCCACTGCACTCCAGCCTGGGCAACAGAGCAAAGCTGTCTCAAAAAAAAAAAAAAAAAAAAAAATTAGCATTAGATAATACTAAAGGGAGTTCTTTAGACAGAATGAAAGCAATTGTGGGTAGAAGCACACAAATATAGAAAGAAGAGAAAAGTAACAAAATGGGTAAACATATGGGTAAAGATAATAAATATTGATTGTATAAAATAATGACTTGCAGCATTTAGAATATATGTAGATCTTAAATAGTACAGCAATAGTGCAAAGTCATGAAGGGAAATGAAGGGAATGAAAGTGTTCAAAGGTTGTCCTTCCTGATCTGGGAAGTGATAAAAGTACTAGTTTGAATTAGTCTACAAAGACAAGGATGCTGGTTCTAATCTCTAGAGTGACTACTAAAAGAATTTCATAAGTTCACATGAGAAAAGCGGAAACACTTGATTAATCCAAAAAGAAAGCAAGAAAGGAGCAAAATCTATTAATAAAATTCACCACATTTTACATTAAAAAAGAAAAAACATACGACTAAGTGGATAGTAAAAAAAGATTATTTCATTCAATAATTCTAACCAGGAGAGTAGAGACTAAGAGTGATCAAAGACATAGGACATTCAGTCCCTTCACACAGTGCTGAAGTGAGTAGTATTTGGTATCATCACTTTGGAGAACAATTTGGCATTTCTCATAAATCTGAACAAATATCCTATAACAAGCATTTCTAATCCCAGTACATACCTTAGAAAACCCTTGTATATGTGAACCATGAGACATAGTTAAATATGTTCATAATAATCCACAGCTGGCACCTACTTAATGGTGAAAGACCAAATTATTTCCCCCTAAGAGCAGGAATAAGAAAAAGAAGGATGTTTGTCCTTAAACTTCTATTCAACATTATTCTGGAGCCAGGGCCATTAGAAAAAATACCAAATAAAAGCAATACATATTGGAAAGAACAAAGTAAAATCATCTGTATTCTCAGATGACATGATCTTGTGATAAAGAAAATCCTAAGGAATCCACAAGAAATATATAAAAATAGGCCAGGCGCGGTGGCTCAAGCCTGTAATCCCAGCACTTTGGGAGGCCGAGACGGGTGGATCACGAGGTCAGGAGATCGAGACCAT
>NW_012121820.1:17404733-17419952 GCF_000951035.1 Colobus angolensis palliatus
CTGAGTAGCTGGGATTACAGGTGCCTGCCACCACGCCCAGCTAATTTTTGTATTTTTAGTAGAGACAGGGTTTCACCATGTTTGCCAGGTTGGTCTTGAACTCCTGACCTCGTGATCCACCCACCTTGGCCTCCCAAAGTTCTGGGATTACACGTATGAGCTACCAAGCCTGGCCCACAAGAAATATTAGACCTAATAAGTGCAGTTAAGGTTGCAAGATACAAGATCAGTATACAAAAATCAACTGTATTTCTATTACACTAACAATGAACAATCTGAAATGAAATTTAAATCCTTCCAGGAAGGGCTCACTACTGGATCACTCCTGTAATCTCAGCAACTTTGGAAGGCTGAGGCGAGTGGATCACTTGAGCCCAGTAGTTTGAGACCAGCCTGAGCAATATGGTGAAATCCCATGTCTACAGAAAATTAAAAAAACAGCTGGGTATGGTGGTATGTGTGTGTCGTCCCAGTTACTGGGGAGGCTAAGGCAGGAGCATTGTTTGAACACAGGGGGTTGAGGCTTCAGTGAGCAGTGTCCATGTCCAGACTGGGTGACAGAGGGAGACCCTGTCTCAAAAAATATATATATATATTTTTGTAGAGATGGGGGTCTCCTTAGGTTGCCCAGGCTGGTCACAAACTCCTGGCCTCAAGCAATCCTCCTGCTTTCAGCTTCCCAAAGTGCTGGGATTACAGGTGTGAACCACGACACCCAGCCTTTTTTCTTTCAACATTGATTATATCAGGAAAAAATAAAAATTATAAAAATTTTAAAGGGTAGAAAGCATAGAAATACAGTGATTTCTGGGGCAGATAGGCTAGCCGTCCCCAGTATTTGTTTTCTACTTCCCCCTCAGACATAGAACCTTTTTATTTTTGAGACAAGGTCTTGCTCTGTTGCCCAGGCTGGGAGTGCAGTGGCACAGTCTTGGCTCACTGCAACCTCCACCTCCAGGCTCAAGCAATACTCCCACCTTAGCCTCCTGAAGAGCTGGGACTACAAGCGCATGCCACCATACCTGAATCATTTTTTTGTATTTTTTATAGAGATACAAAATACAAACTTAGCCAGGCATGTTGTTTCATGTGGGGTGTTTTACATGGTGTTTCGTCGGGGGTTCACTGTGTTGCCCAGGCTGGTCTCGAACTTTTGGGATCCAGTGATCCACCTGCCTCAGCCTCTCAAAATGTTGGGACTATAGGCATAAGCCACCGCACCCAGTCATACACAGAACTTTTGATTTTTTTCCTTTATATCTAATAGCAACTTTATTCAGAGGAAATGAAAACACAGCAAGCCTTTAGGCATAGTGTGAACTTCCCAGGACAAAGTACTGTCAATTTTTTTTTTTTCCCCCCTGAGACGGAATCTAGCTCTGTTGCCCAGACTGGAATGCAATGGTGCAATCTGGGCTCACTGCAACCTCTGCCTCCCAGGTTCAAGCGATTCTCCTGTCTTAGCCTTCCAAGTAGCTGGGATTACAGACGCACGCTGCCACGCCCGGCTAACTTTTTGTATTTTAGTAAAGATGGAGTTTCATCACGTTGCCCAGGCTGGTCTTGAACTCCTGAGCTCAGGCAATCCACCCGCCTTGGCTTCCAAAGTGCTGGGATTACAGGCATGAGCCACCACGCCCAGCCAGTATGGTCAAATTAAAACTCTGAGGTATGGCATGCAAGTACTAGAATCCTACAACAAGTTATACTAGGATCAGGATTGGAATAAGGATTTCTGTTGTTAGCATTATGCCAACTCTCTATAATGTGCACACTGTCTACTAAGCACAGCACAGGCTTCTGAAAACAAGTGATCTGTGTGGACCTTTTATTTTTATCTGGGCACATAGCCTGGAATCAAACATTTCCTAGACTCCCCTGCAGCAAGATATGCATAGTTATATGTCTAAATTCTGGCCAAAGGGGTGGAAGCAGAAGCAGTGGGTGGGCCAGCTTGTTCTTTGCTATTGGTTCCTTTTGCTGGCTGGAATGCACTTAGGATGCTGGGATCCAGCAGCACTCTGACAGATGAGAAGATCTTATCAATGAAAGCCAATTAATGGCATCAAACCGCAAGGGAAAAAAAAGCCTGTGGCTCCACCATCACCATCTCAGACATTCTTGAGAATGAAATAAAGTTGTGTTTAAATCACTTTTTAGAAATGTTTTAGTGTTACTTGTAAGCAAACGTAATCCCAATTAATATAGCCTCAAAACTAGTAGGGTTTGTAAAAGGAGTAGGGAGAGGAGTTAATCCAAAAGAAGGGAAGAAAGAGGAAAAAAGACACCTCAGAAAAGGAGGCTGGGCGCAGTGGCTCACACCTGTAATCCCAACACTTTGGGAGGCCCAGGTGGGAGGATTGCTTAAGGCTAGAAGTTTGAGACCAGCCTGGGCAACATAGTGACAGCCCGTCTCTATTTAAATAAATTAATTAAAATACATTTAAAAAGTACAAATCCCCCAAAATAACATGGTAAGAATAAACCTAAATATATAAAAATCACTTCATAAAAATGGACATTACCTATTTCTAAAATAAAAACCAGGAAACCGGATAAAACATAAAACCCAGGTATATGCTGACTACAAGAGACATGATTAATAAGGACAGTGAAAGGTTAAAAGTAAATGGATGGAAAGAGATATACCAGACAAACACTAATCAAAGGAAGGCTGCTACTGCAATAGTCATAATACATATAAGATGACTCTCAGGCAAATACAAACATAGATTCTGAAAAACAGAATGGATCAGTGAACATCTGCCAGGAATATTACAATTCTAAACTTGTTCCATCCAATATCTTCAAAAATATATAAAGCATAAATCGACAGAATTTTAAGGAGAAATGGACAAACCATTTTATAGAAAGTGGTGTGATACAGACATCATACAATGAATGTTAAACAGCAAACCCAAGCTCATCTTTTGGATGGACACACCCCTTCCCCATTCCAGTTCTGCCTTCACGAACCTAATCTCAGTGGGCCTTCGAGTGACTGGTGAGCCTCCTCTCTCCTGGATGCCAGTTTCAAATCTGCTCTCCAGAGACGTCCTACGCGTCCTCCCCACCTCCTCGCCCTGAGGTGTTGAGTCTGCTCCCGCCTGCCTCACCTCACCTCACCTCAGACATGGCCTTCCTCCTGTCCCTGTGGAGAAGCTATCTGTTCTCTACTTGGGCACTAATTCGATTCCTTCTCACCTAAGGATAACCCCAACAGTTGCCCCTTCTCTCCAGCATAATAAGCTCCCTTTCTCTAACAAGGTCATTCTCAACAACATATAAACATGCTTATATTGCTCCAGTAAAAAAACAAAACAAGGCCAGGCATGGTGGCTCATGCCTGTAATCCTAACACTTTGGGAGGCCGAGACTGGGGGACTGTTTAAGCCCAGGAGTTTGAGACCAGCCTAGGCAGCAAAGCGAGACTGCATCTCTACAAAAAAAATTTTTAGGCAGGTGTGGTGGTGCACTCCTGTGTTCCCAGCTACTTGGGAGGCTGGGGTGGGAGGATCAGTGGAGCCCAGGAGTTCAAGGCTGCAGTGAGCCGAGATCGCACCACTGTACTTCAGCCTGGGTGACAGAGTGAGACCCTATCTCAAAACAACAACAACAACAACAACAACAACAACAACAAACCAGCTATCTCCTTTGACCCTACATCCCTCCCTTTCTCTGCTTCCTTGTGCAGGAAAATCCATGCAAGTGGTCTCCAATTACTCTCCTGTTTTCTCTTCTCTTAATCCTCCTCCTATCAGGCTGCCTTACCCATGCTTCCGCCATCACCATTCCACCAAAATGGCCCTTTTTGTATCTAATGACCTCTGCCTTTCTAGATCTGGCTTGCTGAGCCCATCAGCTGCCTTTGACAACGTTCTCTCCTTGAGAACATTGTTCCAGTGGCTTCCAATTGCTCTTCCTTTGATCTTGCTGTTTATTCCTCCCTTCCCACCGCTAAGTGTTCATGTCTCTGGGCTCAGTCCTTAGACTGCTTGTCTTCTCTACATATTAGGCATTCTCATCTCATTCACTTAATCTATACACTAGTGACTCCCAAATAGAATCTTCAAACTGGACCTATCCCCAGACTAATATATCCAACTGCCTGCTTGACTTCTCTATTCTGATGTCTAACAAAGCATATCAAATTTAACATGTTCCAAACTCCTCACTTTCCCCCAGATCGACACCTCCTATAGTTTTCCCCATTTCAGTGGCAACGCCATCCTCTTCCTCGCTCAGACTCCAAGCCATGTTTGGCTCCCTTACTCTTACCCCATATCTAATCTGTCAAGAAATCCTGTTCTATCTTCAAAACATATCCACAATCTGATTCCTCCATTAAAGTCTCTCTCACCCAGATTGTTAAATCCTCCTAACTCATCTCCCAGCTTCCATTTGTGTGCCAATGAAAGGTACATAGAGGTTCTCATCTGAATAGAGAAGCCAGATTAATCCTTTAAAAAAGTATGTCAAGTTGCAGCACTCAGAACTCTCTGATGAGCTCTTCTTGGAGTAAAACCAAGCCTTTAATAATGGCCTCTGATGGGCGGATCACTTGAGCTCAGGAGTTGAAGACCAGCCTGGGCATCGTGGTGAAACTCCCAGCTAGGTGTGGTGGCGGGCCTGTGGTCCCAGCTGCTTGGGAGGCTGAGGTGGGAGGATTGCTTGGGCCTGGCACTTGGAGGTTAGTTAGTCAAAACTGTGCCAATGCACTCCAGCCTGGGTGAAAGCGTGAGACCCCATCTCAAAAAAAAAAAAAAAAAAAAGGCTTCTGAGATCCCCTGTGATCTGGGATGCCCCCACTCTGACTTCGTCTCCCATCCCTCTCCTCTGGCTTATGGCTTCAGCCTGCTGGTGGCTTCCCTCAGCCTTGAGCATGTCAAGCACTTGTCCATAAGTCAGGTGCTGCTCCCTCTGCCTGGAAAGTTCTTCTCCCCAGATCTCTACAGACTTCCTCTCTCTCTCTTCAGGTTTCTGCTCACAGGTCACCTGACCACCCTCAATGCAACAGCAACACCGCCCCTGTCTGTGCAGCAGACACTATACTGCTCTTGCCCTTCCTGGTTATTTGTTACTGCTCACCTGGTTACTGCTTACCACATTTGGTTATTTGTATCTCTTCCCATGAGGGGAGAGATTTTGTTTTGTTCACTGCTACATCCCCAGAAGCTACAACAGTACCTGGCATATATGGTAGGTACTCAATAAATACTTACTGAGTGAATGACGTTCAGGACCAAGGTAGAGATAGGGACCTATTATTCCACACTGTCCTGAAGCACCTTGCCATACAGTTGGACAAGATATCAGTAAGAACAGACAGACAAAAGTGGCGTTCTTAGCAAACAATATAATCATTTATGATGCAAACCCAAGAGAACCATGTTGGATTCTCTTGGTTGCCCGACACAAGATCAACATACAAGGATCACACATTTCTACCTACTAGCTGTGACTAATTAGAGTATGCAATTTTTTTTTTTTTTTTTTTAGACAGGGTCTCCCTGTCGCCCAGGCTGGAGTGTGGTGGCATGATCTCAGCTCACTGCAACCTCCACCTCCTGGGTTCAAGTGATTCTCCTGCCTCAGCCTCCCAAGTAGCTGGGATTACAGGTGCCCGCCATGACACCCAGCTAATTTTTGTATTTTTAGTAGAGATGGGGTTTCACCATGTTGGCCAGGCTGGTCTCGAACTCCTGACCTCATGATCTGCCTGCCTCAGCCTCCCAAAGTGCTGGGATTACAGGCCTGAGCCACTGCGCCTGGCCGCAAATATTTTTTAAATGATCAGTTTCACAAAACTCAACAAAAACTACTAGAAAGTACCAAGGAATAAATCTAATAAAAATATGCAGGAGGCCAGATGCAGTGGCTCATGCATGAAATCCCAGCACTTTGGGAGGCTAAAGCAGGAGGACTGCTTGAGCCCAGAAGTTCAAGACCAGCCTGGACAACATCCTGAGACCCTATCTCTACAAAAAAATCTCAAAGTTAGCTGGGCATGGTGGCACACACCTGTAGCCTCAGTTATTTGGGAGGCTGAGGCAGGAGGATCACCGGAGCCCAGGAGGCTGAGGCTGCAATAAGCCAAGATCATGCCATTGTGCTCCAGCCTGGGTGACAGAGTGAGACCTTTTCTCAAAAAATTAAATTAAATGAAAATTAAAATATGAAAGACCTTCATAGGGAAATTACTCAAACTTGGGTAGAAGGATGTAATAGGATTCTTGAATAAATGGAGTGATAAAGTTGATTTATAGTTGAGAAGATTCAATGTTTTACAGTTATCAATTCTTCCCCTATTAATCTATAAGCTCACTTTACTTCCAGTTTTCATCCTAACAGAATTTTTCTAAGGAACTTGATATACAAATTATGTAATTTATATTGGAAGAATGAAGATACAAGAATAGTTTTTCTTTTTGCACAAAAAGGATAAAGAAGGAGCATTCACCCCATTGGATATCAAGGCATGCTATAAAGCCATGGTAATTAAAAGTTATATTAACACAGCTGGGCACAGTGGCTCACTCCTGTAATCCCAGCACTTTGGGAAGCTGAGGCAGGCAGATCACTTGAGGTCAGGAATTCCAAACCAGCCTGGCCAATGTGGTGAAACCCCATCTCTACTAGAAATACAAAAATTAGCCAGGTGTCAGCTGGGCGCAATGGCTCCCACCTGTAATCCCAGCACTCTGGGAGGCCGAGGCAGGTGGGTCAGCTGAGGTCAGGAGTTTCAGACCAGCCTGGCCAACATGGTGAAACCTCATTTCTACTAAAAATACAAAAAATTAGCGGGGTGCAGTTGCATGCACCTGTAGTCCCAGCTACTCGGGAGGCTGAGGCAGGAGAATCGCTTGAACCTGGGAGGCAGAGGTTGCAGTGAGCCGAGATCATGCCACTGTATTTCAGATGGGGTGCCAGAGCGAGATTCTCCAAAAAAAAAAAAAAAAATTAAATAAACAAATAAATGAAAATAGTTGTATTAACACAGAAGCAGCCAAAAGAGGAACAGAACAGAGCCCAGAAACACACCCCTGCATAAGTATGGAATCTGATAGATTATGACTGGCCAGCATCACTAAACACTGGGGAAAGAAAGAGACTTCAGGTCAGGTGCGGTGGCTCACGCCTGTAATCCCAGCACTTTGGGAGCTGAGGCGGGTAGATCACCTGAGGTCAGGAGTTCGAGACCAACCTGACCAACATGGAGAAACCCCATCTCTACTAAAAATACAAAATTAGCGGGGCATGGTGGCACATGCCTGTAATCCCAACTGCTTGGGAGGCTGAGATGAGAAGCGCTTGAACCCGGGAGGCCGAAGTTGTGGTGATCCAAGATCGCGCCATTGCACTCCAGCCTGGGCAACAAGAGCAAAACTCTGTCTCAAAAAAAAAAAGACAAGCAATAATGTGGCAGAAAATATTGGTCGTATTATAACAGGCATAGTGTAATTATCCATATATATAAAGAACTACAAATTGATTTTTAAAGTACTTTTTTTTGAGACAGGGTCTCACTCTGTTGCCCAGGCTGGAGTGCACTGGCACAATCATACCTCACTACAGCCTTACTCTCCTGCACTCAAGCAATCCTCTAACCTTAGTCTCCTGAGTAACTGGGACTACAAGTGTGCACCACAGTGCTCAATTTTTTATTTATTTTTATTATTTATTTTTTGAGATGGAGTCTAGCTCTGTTACCCAGGCTGGAGTACAGTGATATGATCTTGGCTCAGTGCAACCTCTGCCTCCCGGGTTCAAGCGATTCTCTTGCCTCAGCCAGCTGGGATTACAGGTGCCTGCCACCACACCCAGCTAATTTTTGTATTTTCAATAGAGACGGGGTTTCACTGTGTTGGCCAGGCTGGTCTTGAACTCCTGACCTCAGGTGATCCACCCGCCTCGGCCTCCCAAAGTGCTGGGATTTTAAGCGTGAGCCACCGTGCCTGGCCAATTTTTTTTATTTTCTAATTTTCATTTGTAGTGGACATGAAGTCTTGCTATGTTGCCCAGGCTAGTTTTGAACTCCTGAACTCAAGGAATCCTCCCATGTCAGCCTCCCGAAGTGCTGGGATTAAAGGCATGAGCCACCATGCCCAGAGGATTTGAAAAATACCGAGAATCCAACAGAAAAATGAATAGAGTATACAAGTAATTCACAGGAGTAAAGTTTGAATGGCCAATATAAATAAAATTAAAATATGCACAGCTTCTCTAGTAACCAAGTAAATGTGAAATAAATCAACTGGTTTTAATTTTCCACTTATCAAGTAAGTGATTTAAAGTCCAACAAGATCAACTATCAGTAAGTATACTAGGGAAATGGCAATTTTCAAACACTTGGTGTAAGGATAAACTGATATAACCTCTTTGGAGAGCAATCAGGCAGAATTGATTAAAATACGTGTTTCCTCCCATCCAGTGATTCTGTCCAAGGTAAGTACTCCAGAGAAATTTTCCCATGTCGTGGCAGAAAGACATGCACCAGTGTTGATGAAACGCTGAAAACACCAAAACAGCCTGGGCACAGTGGCTCACGCCTGTAATCCCAGCACTTTGGGAGGCCCAGGCAGGCGGATCACCGGAGGTCGGGAGTTCGAGACCAGCCTGGCCAACATGGAGAAACCCCGTCTCTACTGAAATACAAAAATTAGCTGGGTGTGGTGGCTCATGCCTGTAATCCCAGCTACTTGGGAGGCTAAGGCAGGAGAATCGCTTGAACCAGGGAGGGCGAGGTTGCGGCGAGCCTAGATTGCACCATTGCACTCCAGACTGAGTAACAAGAGCGAAACTCTGTCTCAAAAAAGAAAAAAAGAAAAGATAACCCCGAAACACCATTAGGAAAATGGTCAAAGAGAATGTAGTATATGCGCATGAATTTAACAGAAATGAACTAGATCTCTATGTATCAAAGTAGACAAGAGTGTTCAAGATATAGTGTTCAAAATAAAATTGTTCTTTTAACTGCAGCTTAACAGTGGATGTAACTGCTTCTTTGCTGTGGCAGACTGTATTTTCTGAAGGCCCCAACAGTCTCTCCTGTCCCTCCTCCTCTTCTAGAACCTTGATACTTCCCTATGAAGTATCATAGGTAGGGTCTAATACTCCCCTCCTTCAACCTGAAGCCCTGCCTTGGGCTTGTGACTTGCTTGTAACCAATCAAATACAGTGGAGGAGTCACCAGGTGACTTCCAGAGCTAGGTCAGAAAAGGTGATGCAGCCTCAGTGTTCAACACATACTTGGGCCTGGAGCCACCATGCAAGAAGGCTGTCATGCTGCAAGGGAGCAAAGGCAGGTGGAGGGACATACACAGGGGTTGTGGCTGGCTGTCCTGGCCTTGGAGTCATCCTTGTCTAAGTGCCAGGCACACACCTTAACTACCTTTAGGTAATTCCATCCCTCAGGTGTCACGTCACCCCCAGCCCTTGGGCCTTCCCATCTGAAGCCCCAGGCTTTATGGAGAAGAAACAACATGTTCCTGCCACGCTCTTTCTGAACTGCTGACATACAGAATCCATGACCATAATAAAATGGTTGTTTTGTGCCATTAGGTTTGGGGTGACTTGTTATGCCCTTCCTGCTTCTGTGCCTTTGCTCCCTCCATCTGGAATGTCTTTCCTCTCCCCCAGCCTGCAGATACTCTCTGAGGCCCAGCTATGAATGGTATCTCCTTGGTGGAGTTCCTCACAGATGTAAGAGGGGTGACCTTAAAACTTGTGGCCATGGCTGGGCGTGGTGGCTCACACCTATAATCCCAGCATTTTGGGAAGGCGAGGCGGGCAGATTACTTGAGGTCAGGAGTTCGAGACCAGCCTGGCCAACATGGTGAAACCCTGTCTCTACTAAAAATACAAAAATTAGCTGGGCGTGTTGGCGCGTGCCTGTAATCCCAGCTACTCAGGAGGCTGAGGCACAAGAATCACTTGAACCCAAGAGGCGGAGGTTGTGGTGAGCCGAAGAAATCGTGCCACTGCATTCCAGTCTGGGCAACAGAGTAAGACTCTGTCTCACAAAAACATAACAAACCAACAAAATACCAAAAAAATTAACTTGTGGTCACAAGTCAGGACCTTGAGTGGATGTACAGAATTTAATCAGAAAGCCTTGTTATTTTAATGAAGAATATCATTCTTAAGAGACAGGAAACATTATTCACAACAGCCAAAAGGTAGATGCAATCCACCCATCTATTGGCAAATTAATAGATACATAAAATGTGGTCTCTACATACAATGGAATATTACTCAGCCTTAACAAGGGAGGGAATTGTGACACATGCTATGGATGAACCTTGAAGACATTATGCAAAGTGAAATATGCCAGTCACGAAAGAACAAATGCTGCATGGTTCCACTTACATGATGTAGCTAGACTAGTCAAACTCACAGAGACAAAGTAGAGTGGTGGCTGCCAGTGGCTGGGGGGTAGGAGGGAATGGGGAGTCAGCGTTTAATGGGCACAGAATTTCAGTTGGAGAAGACAAAACAAGTTCTAGAGATGGACGGTGGTGATGGTTGTACAACAATGTGAATTTAATTAATGCCACAGACTGTACACTTGGTTGAAATGGTAATTTTCATGATATATATATATTTAACCACAATTCAGAAAAAGAAATTGTCTGAAAAGAACATTGTCAAGTTTAAAGTTCTTCAGGTTTAGACAAGAGGGCAATGCAAACTCCAATTAAGACAGGCAGCCATCTGGGTGGGTGGGCACTGCTGAGTTCCCTGAGCACTCAGAATATGTATTTTAGATAAGGGACATGAGCTATGTGAATCCATCTGTCTGTAAGCTGCAGTAAGTGCTACAGGGCTATGGAAAGGGCTCCCTCTAGAGTGTTCAGTTGCAGGAGTTGTGGTGTGGTTATCCAGAAACACCATGAAAGACCCCTTCCCTCCCAGGTAGACAGGAAGGTAATACCAATACTGTTTGGCATGACATCATTTCCTTTGCAGGTAAACATCTTCTTGCTCTAGAAATAACTATCATTAATATAGTAAAGGAAAGTTAAAGGGAATCAAACCCACAGAATCATCCTATTGGCATGAAGCAATCTGTGCACCCTGCCCCAGGCTTACTGTCTCAATCTGTGCTATTCAATACAGCAGCTACTAACCACATGTGGTCAGTAAGCACATGAAATGAAATGTAGTTTGTCTGAATTGAGATGTGCTGTAAGAGTAAAATATACACTAAATTTTAAAGACTTAATATGAAAAGGAATATAAAATATTGCAATAATTCTATATTGAATATATGGTGAAATACAGCTGACCCTTGAACACCACAGGTTTGAACTGCACAAATCTTCTTTTTTTTGAGACAGAGTCTTGCTCTGTCACCCGGGCTGGAGTGCAGTGGCCAGATCTCAGCTCACTGCAAGCTCCGCCTCCCGGGTTTACGCCATTCTCCTGCCTCAGCCTCCCGAGTAGCTGGGACTACAGGCGCCCGCCACCTCGCCCGGCTAGTTTTTTGTATTTTTTAGTAGAGACAGGGTTTCACCCTGTTAGCCAGGATGGTCTCGATCTCCTGACCTCGTGATCCGCCCGTCTCGGCCTCCCAAAGTGCTGGGATTACAGGCTTGAGCCACCGCGCCCGGCCGAATTTACTTATGTATCAATTTTCTTCCCATCTGCCACCCCTGAGACAGCAGGACCAACATTCCTCCTCTTCCCCATTCCTCTTCCTCAGTGTACTCAGTGTGAAGACAAAGATGAAGACCTTTATAACGATGCGCTTCTACTTAATGAACAGTAAATATATTTTCTCTTCCTTATGATTTTTTCCTTTTGAGACAGGGTCTCACTCTGTCACCCAGGCTGGAATGTAGTGGCCCAATCTTGGCTCACTGCAGCCTCGACCTCCTGGGCTCAAGCAATCCTCCCTGCTTGTCAGCCTCCCGAATAGCTGGAAAAACAAGCACATGCCATCACGCCTGGTTAATTTTTATATTAATCAGGGGGTCTTGCTATGTTGAAGAGGCTTGGTCTTGAACTACTGGGCTCAAGAGATACTCTCGCCTCGGCCTCGAAAAGTGCTGGGATGCTGGGATTACAGGCATGAGCCACCACGCCCAGCCTAAAACCACTATTCTAAGAAGGGGTCTATAGAAAGCCTACTTAAAACAAGCCCTGCCCACACAAAACTGCCAGTCAGCTTCTCAGTGCCTCAACTGTTTATCTTAAATTTGTATTAATATATGCTCATAATTTTTAAAAAAAGTGGAGACACAAGCAACAAAAGGAAAAAATGGATTTCATCAAAACTAAGAAACTTTGTGTGTCCGGCCAGGCATGGTGGCTCACACCTGTAATCCCAGCACTTTGTGAGGCCAAAGCAGGCAGATCATGAGGTCAGGAGTTCGAGACCAGCCTGGCCAGCATGGTGAAACCCCGTCTCTACTCAAAATACAAAAAATTAGCCAGGCATGGTGGCACGCACATGGCTACTCAGGAGGCTGAGGCAGAATTGCCTGAATCCAGCAGGTGGAAGCTGCAGTTAGCAGAGACGGCGTCACTGCATTCCAGTCTGGGCAAAAAGCAAGACTCTGTCTCAAAAAAAAAAAAAAAAGAAGCTTTGTGCATCAAAAGTCACCAGGAGGAAAGTGAAAAGAATGGGAGAAAGTATCTGCAAATCATATATATGATGAGGGTCCAGCACCCAGAATATATAAAGGACTTACAACTCAATAACAAAAAGACAAACCACTCAATTAAAAAATGGGTGAAGGCCTTGGCCATTTCTTCCAAGAAGACATACAAATGATCAACAGACACGTGAAAAGATGCTCAATGTCATAAGGGAAATACAAATCAAAATCATAATGAGATACTACTTCACCTGCTTCATAGCCGTTAGGATGGCTATAATTTTTTTTTTTTTTTTTTTTTTTGAGACGGAGTCTCGCTTGCCGCCCAGGCTGGAGTGCAGTGGCTGGATCTCAGCTCACTGCAAGCTCCGCCTCCCGGGTTCACGCCATTCTCCTGCCTCAGCCTCCCAAGTAGCTGGGACTACAGGCGCCCGCCACGTCGTCCGGCTAGTTTTTTGTATTTTTAGTAGAGACGGGGTTTCACCGTGTTAGCCAGGATGGTCTCGATCTCCTGACCTCGTGATCCGCCCGTCTCGGCCTCCCAAAGTGCTGGGATTACAGGCTTGAGCCACCGCGCCCGGCCGGATGGCTATAATTTTTTTAAAAGAAGATAAGTTTTCGTGAAGATGTGGAGAAACTGGAACCTTCATGCTTTGCTGGTGGGAATGTAAAATGGTATAGCTTCTATGGAAAACAGTTCAGCAGTTCCTCAAAAAGTTAAACATAGAGTTACCAGATAACTCAGCAATTTCACTCCCCAAAGAATTAAAAACAGGGACTCAAACACGCCAATCTTCATAGCTGCATTACTCACAATAGCCACAAGGTGGAAACAATCCAAGTGCCCAGCAATAGATGAACAAAATGTGGTATATACTGTACACATAATGGAATATTACTCAGCCACAAAAATGAAGTTCTGATACATGCTATAACATGGATGAACCTTGAAAACATGCTAAATACAAAAGGATAAGGCAAATTTGTAGACACAGCAAGTAGAGGATACCAGGGGCTGGCCAGAGAGGATAGTGGGGAATTACTGTTTAATGGGTACATTTTATGTTTTAGATGAAAAAGTTTTGGAAATAGATAGTTGTGATGGTAGCAATATTGTGAATGTAATTAATGCCATTGAATTGCACACTTAAAAACAGTTAAAAGGTAAATTTTATATGTTATTTTTACAACAAAAAAAGGAAAACAAAAATAGAAGTTTGACCTAGCATTTCTACTCCAAAAGAAATGAATATACATCCATACAAAAACTTGTACAGGAATATTCTAGCAGTATTATTCATAACAGCCAAAAGGTACAAACAACCCAAATGTCCATCAACAGAAGAATGGACAAATAAAATGTAGTGTGAAATGAAATATTATTCAGCAACAAAAAGGAATGAAATACTGGCATATGCTACAACATGGATGAATCTCAACATGCCAAGTGAAAGCCAGACACAAAAGGCCATATATGGTATTATTCTGTTTATATAAAATGTCCAGAATAGGCAAATCCACAGAGACAGAAAGATTAGAGGTTGCCTAAGGCTGCAGGAGCAGCTCCTAATGAGTAGAGAGCATCTTTTTGGGGCGATGAACATGTTCTTAAACAGTAGTGATGGTTGCACCACACTGTGAGTACACTAAGTGCCATTGTGAGTTTACTAAATGTGTACTTTAAAAGGGTGAATTTTGAGGTATGTGAATTATATCTCAGTAAAGCCATTATAGGGCAGAAGAAAAAGAGAAAAGAAAAAGAAAACCTTCCAGAAAGTCCAACAAAAAGATATGAGGAAGAAAAGGTGAAAGCCTGAGGATCCACTCAGCAGGTACAGCAACTGACAGAAATTCCAGAGCCAGACAACAGAACAAATAGAAGTGAGAAAATTACTTTAAAAAATTAATACAAGGTGGCCAGGCACAGTGGCTCATGGCTGTAATCTCAGCATTCTGGGAGGCCGAGCCAGGCGGATTATCTGAGGTCAGGAGTTGGAGACCAGCCTGGCCAACACGGTGAAACCTCATCTCTACTAAAAATACAAAAAATTAGCCAGGCATGATGGTGCACACCTGTAATCCCAGCTACTCGGGAGGCTGAGGCAGGAGAATCACTTGAACCCAGGAGGTGGAGGTTGCAGTGAGCTGAGATCACGCCACTGCACTCCAGCCTGGGCGATACAGCAAGACTCTGTCTCAAAAAAATAAAAATAAAAAAAGATGGAGTCTTTAAGATTGAGGGAAAATTATTTTTAACTTCCTATCATTTTTATATTTGTATAGAAATTGTATTTACATATAAATATATTCTTTATTATTTTTTGAGACAGGGTCACGTTCTGTCACCCAAGCTGGAGTGCAGTGGTGCCACAGCTCACTGTAGCCTCAACATCCAGGGCTCAAGCAATCCTCCCACCTCAGCCTCCTGAGTAGCTGGGACCGCAGGTGGCCACCACCACACCCGGCTAATTTTTAAAAAATGTTCTGTAGACATAAGGTCTCACTATGCTTCCCAGGCTGGTCTCAAACTCCTGGGCTCAAGTGATCTGCCCACCTTAGCCTCTCAAAGCACTGGGATTACAGGCATGAGCCACCATGACTGGCACTTTTTTTTTTT
>NW_012121820.1:17420077-17451887 GCF_000951035.1 Colobus angolensis palliatus
GGGAGGCTGAGGCAGGAGAATGGCGTGAACCCAGTGGGTGGAGCTTGCAGTGAGCAGAGATCATGCCACTGCACTCCAGCCTGGGCAATAGAGCGAGACTCCATCTCAAAAAACAAACAAACAAAAGTTTTGTAGGCTGGCTGCAGTGGCTCATGCCTATAATCCCAGCATTTTGGGAGGTCAACCCAGGAGGATGGCTTGAGCCCAGGAGTTTGAGACTAGCCTAGGCAACACAGGGAGACCCTGTCCCTACAAAAAAATTAAAAAAATTAGCCGAGCATAGTGGCACTCTGTGGTAGACCCTTGCTACTCAGGAAGCTGAGGCGAGAGGATTACTTCGGCCTAGGAGTTTGAGGCTGCAGTGAGCTATGCTTATGCCACTGCACTTCCAACCTGGATGACACAGTGAGGCCATGTCTCTTAAAAATGTTTTTTAAATTTAGCAAATGGAGCATATTTTTTAAATGTGGCAACAGGACAAACCATTTTAGGAAAAACAAAATGTAAAAAGAAGAAAATGCAATAATAATATACTGTTAAGTTCTGCAATAAACAATATTTACACACTCAGTAAACAGAAACACTGATTACTATTTAAGCATAAAGTGTGATGTATACAGAGGGTGGGGGAAAGGGAGATAGAGGTTGTGTGAGAGGTAAACACTCATCTATGCCTATGGTAACAGGAAATTAATAGAAATGATTAATTTTAAAGAGGAAATATAAGGTAATCAGTCACATTTTTAAAAACATGTATGAAGGCAAATACCAGAATATATAGCTAGTAAAAACTAAAGGTAGGGCAGTGGGCTGGATGTTTTCTCTTAGAAGACTCTTTTTTTTTTTGAGATGGAGTCTCACTCTGTCGCCCAGGCTGGAGTGCAGTGGTCCGATCTTGGCTCACTGCAAACTCCGCCACCCGGGTTCATGCCATTCTCCTGCCTCAGCCTCCCGAGTAGCTGGGACTACAGGCGCCCGCCACCTCGCCCGGCTAATTTTTTGTAATTTTTTTTTTTTTTTTGAGACGGAGTCTCGCTCTGTCGCCCAGGCTGGAGCGCAGTGGCCCAATCTCAGCTCACTGCAACCTCCACCTGCCAAAGTGCTGGGATTACAGGCTTGAGCCACCGCGCCCGGCCAATTTTTTGTATTTTTAGTAGAGATGGAGTTTCACCATGTTAGCCACGAGTCTCGACCTCCTGACCTCGTGATCCGCCCGCCTCAGCCTCCTGAAGTGCTGGGATTACAGGCGTGAGCTACCACGCCCAGCCTTCTCTTAGAAGACTTTTAATGCTCTCTGATCCCTGTCTCTGTTTTGATTTTTTAAAATACTTTTCTTGTAAAAAGTTACTAGGTACTTTCCTCACAACACTTCCCCTGCACTAGTGGGTGTGACATCAAAGCTGGGAATTGGCCTAGAGGACAGTGAAAACAATGACTCTGATGAGCCTTCTGCATCATCAAAGGCTGCTGTCCTTAGGGCCCCTCGATCATGTATGGGATGTGGGTCAACACCATTTGGACACTCTGAAGACCTGTCCTTCCTGAGTGTGGAGGAGTAGCTCAATGGGAACCAGAACCTCAGGTGAACCAGGTGGGTGCAGGTCAACAGCCTGGAGCTTCTCAGGATCTCCCTTCCACCATCCAATCCCTCTTCAACCACCTTTGAATCTAGGTTCCCTACACATGTCTAGCACTTTCTTGAACTAACTTCTCAAAGGAATTTTTGGAAATTGGCATGATATAGATAGAAACATAAGTGGGAAATAAAAGCATAACTTCTTCACGCCCTGTTGAGACCCAGTTGGATCCCTGGTGCTTGGCACACAGGAAACACTCAGTAAGAAGCTGTTGGCTGAGTGTGGTGGCTCACGCCTGTAATCCCAGCACTCTGGGAGGCAGAAGTGGGTGGATCACCTGAAATCAGGAGTTCAAGACCAGCCTGGCCAACATGGTGAAATCCCGTCTCTACTAAAAATACAAGTCAGCCGGGTGTGGTGGCACATGCCTGTAGTCCCAGCTACTCAGGAGGCTGAGGCAGGAGAACTGCTTGAACTTGGGAGGCAGAGGTTGCAGTGAGCTGAGATCGTGGCACTGCACTCCAGCCTGGGTGACAAGAGTGAGACTCCATCTCAAAAAAAAAAAAAAAAGGAAGTTCTTGAAGGCATAATTAGGCTCCCACTTTTCTCTGTGTCAGGCCCTTTACATGCACGACCATATTCAACCCTTACAACATGCTCACATAGTGAGCAGAGGATTATCTCCATTTTACAGATGAGGAAATGGGGGCTCAGAGTAACCTGACCAAGGTTACTTCACTACTAAGGGAGGAGCTGGGATTCAAACCCAGATGTGGGTGACCTCACAGCCTGCACAACAAGCAGCTATCACCAGCAACCCTTTCTGAAAAGAGGTTTGGTTCAATAGGTGGATGGACGGAAGAATGCGAAGAAAGTAAGGAGGAGCTCAAAAACTAGTCCAAGAAGAGAACCTAAGAGACCTCCCCACTCAGTTCAGAAGCTGCTGGCCACCAGCTGGAGAACCAGCTGCGAACACCTTCTACCCTTGCCCAAGGACCATCTGTGTGGCACCTACCTTCTTCAGAGAGGTTGTTCTCTTTGGTCTCCTTGTCCATCTGGCAGCACCAGCCTTCTAGTCGCTCCGTTTCTGCCTGCAGCAGCTTTAGGAACCAGTAGCCGTCTCGGCGGCAGGCCCCTGGCTGTGCTGGCTCTGCTGGGGAGCTGGAGGAGGTCTCAAGCCAGGGGTCAGGTGGGGGCAGCGAGGACGCCTCTAGGGCAGGGTCGCTGTTGTCTCCATAGGAGAGGTTGCGCTTGATCTGGGCAATCTTGGGGGCCTGCCGGGGACCGGCATCGATGCTGATGGAGTTGGGGTGAGGGGTACAGTCCGGGAGGCTCCTCTCAGATGACTTACAGCTTGAGTCATTGGCATCCTGGGTATCCGAGTCTGTGTCCCGTCGGGAGGACATACTGTGAGAGGGGACGCTGCTTCTGTGGGTAGGGGGTGGATGGGGTGGGGACAGGAAGGAGTGAGTCACCAAGACGGCCAGAGACCAGAGGCCGCCTTGACCCGGACACACGGGAGACAGAGAAACGGATGCATCATCTGCTCACCATGCGCCTGAAGCGGGTCCCACAGCCCCCATCTCATTCTTGGCTCAGCCCTTGCCCCATCCCGCCCAAGCCCACACGCACACACACACGAGGACAAGGTCATAAGGTTGCCTGTTTACTGCAGTGGGGCCAGGAAGACCACCAGCATCAGGGCAGCTGAGGCCATGTCCCGGCCCAGCCGTGGCCCCCGTGGGTGACTGGTCTCACAGAGCAAGTGCTCATCTGTCCACCCGCCCGCCCCTGCCCAGCCTCCCATGCCTGGGCCACCACCCGCAACCCAAACCCAGCTTGGTTATTAGAAATCCAGCAAGGAGAAGTGGGTTAGGGAGAGCAGGAGAGGTGAGAGCGGAGGGAGGGAGAGGAGAGGGGAGAAGCAGCCGCCATCTCTGTCCGACTTACCGCCAGTCGTCCTCTACCTGAACCCCGATGGACTGGAATTTGGTAGCGGGACTGGGCTCCTCTTTTGGCACTGGCTGAATGCAGTCAACCTTATTGAAGGACAACGACAGCAACGGCACGGAGACAAAGACAAAAATAAAAAACAAACACCACACTTGCTGCTGAAATTCACATTAGTGGGACGACGCAAACGGACGTGTGGACAGACAGACACGAGGCATGCGGACACTGCACGTGGGCCCAAGGCCGGACCAGGTTAAGCCGGGCACTGCTCATTCGCGTGGAGGCGGGCGGGCAGGTGGATGGGAGGTGGGATGGGGTGGAGATGACTGGCTTTCCCTACTCTGAGGAGGGTGCCATCACATCGATCGCTTTGGGTCCGTTGTCCTCCGAGAGGTGGGAACCGTTCCTTCTAGTCCTCTCCTTCACACGCATCAGAGAGAAAAAAAAAGGACGACGAAAGAGAAAGAAAACACACACACACACAAAGCCACAGCCGTTATCTGGAGTAGTTGAAGCTGGCGGCTGTCTTGAGGCAAAGATCACTCCCCAAACCCTGTGGTGGAAGCCTGGAGGGCAGACCAGAGGTGCCTGCACTAAGGGCAAACCCTGGACAGCAGTTCTAGATTCAGAAACTGCCACCCAGATAGGAGCCACCGAAGTCCCTGGGCATTATTCATACTTGGCTGAGGTTACCTTTAGCACTAGGTAGCCCTGGGGAGCAGTAGGAAGGACTGGGGTCAGGGCCAAGTGGAAAGCTGTCACTCCCTCCACTCCTGTGAAGTGGAAGGAACAGGACAACAGTGATGCCCTGCGCCTGCCTTTCTTCTCTGGGACAAAGGTGCCGGGCCATAGGGCAGCCAGGCCAGCTTTCCTATCATCACTCAAGAATGAGGGAGAACCCACACTCAGCCTAGGGCATGAGGCACCAAAGGGTTCAGGGCATCCTCAGAAACTGGGGACTCTTCAGTCTCTTGGCCTTGTGGAGAGAAGTAGGGGCCAGGGAAGCTTTCTGGGACAGGGATGCAGCCACATTTCCCCTCGGCAAAAGCCGGCTCAAGGAATGCAGCATCACTGGATCTCCAGGGAGCTGCAACGAGAGCAAGAATGGGGCTGGGGTGAATCCAGGGAAAGGATGCCCAGGACAGGCCTAAGAGAGTCCTTATCCCGGTGTCATTTTCTGGGTGAAAGGAATCAAGGGTAGTCCTAACTCTTAGGCTTTCCGGGAAGAGCATCTGGTTTGGCCAAAAAGAGGGTGGTGCTGCCCAAAGATATGGGTGGTCAGGACAAAGGGTCAAAGATCAGGCTACTCTCTGTGTTTCTGAGAATCCCACCTGCAGGGCAGGGTCTGGACACCTAAGAAGCCCAGAAAACAGATAGCAGAGTCTCCTGGCCAACTCTCTCCCTGTTTATATGTGGGGAAGCAGAAGCCTAGAGCTGCCTCTTGGTGGAAACAAGTCTAGGCAACTGCAAGAAATTGCTCAGTAAGCCTTCTCTGTTCCATTCAAGCTCCACTTTGTGTCCCACGCTTCTGCATTTCAGTGCTTTGTTATCAGTTGGGCCACATCCAATTGCTCAGGGGTGGCTGGAGGAGTCCCCTGCAGCCTGTGCCACAACACACAACGCCTCATCCTCCCTGACTCACCCCCTGGGCTTGGAGGGGGCCTGTCTCTCTGCTCACCCTCACCCACTGTAGCTGCCCCTTCCTCACGGCCCTGAATGTGCCCTAGTTTGGTCTGCAGCTCCAGCCAGGGCAGGGAGAGTCCACTCAATCTGGATTTAGAGAAACTTAAAAACTACAATGCAGGGCCTAAGTTTCCCCAGCTCAGCAAACAAGACAGATTATTGGTATCAGGTGCATGCAGGAGTGCAATGAAGCAGTGGATGGGAAGCTGGCACACCTGCCCTGCTGTGTGCCATGACTATGAAGGGCCTGCTGACTTTGGCCACCTAGCCCTGGGGGAATCATCGCCTGGACCCTATCCCATGGAGGGAGGCATTGAGACCGGTATCACCTTTCTCAATGACATGAGCCTGGTCCCTCAAGCCACCTACCTGTCCCCAAGGCCCGAGAGGGCTCTGGGCAAAGTTCCCCTCGAGCAACCCCCATGGCTCAAGGGCCCTGGGTCCTGGGCCCCTGGCCCATCAGCGTCTATGCTCCATGCTGCTCCTGCCGCCAAGCGGGGCTATGGCCTCCGCACCCGAGCTGACCTTGGATTAGAGAACTGTTAGGCCAGTCCCACCTCCCACGGGCCAGCTGGCAGGGCAAAGGGTGGAGTGGACAGACAGACAGTGGACAGGCAAACAGTGGACAGGAGATGGCTGGCTGAGTGTAACTACATTCACTGGGACAACCCACTGGAGAAGGAGAAATACATGCCCGCGGCTGCTGACCAGTGGCACGTGTGGGCAGATACCAGTGAGGCGTGGCTATGGGTGGAATTCGGTTTGGCCACTTGGGGCTGATCCCCCAAAATAGAGAGACAAACCACCTTTTCCCAGGAGACCTCGTGGGCCTCCACCAGATGTAATTACACGCAGGCAGGTGCACGGAGTGGGCTGAGGACACACAGTGCAAAAGGAGCCCCTACTTGTATTCCTATTGATGACAGTTTCCTTTTGGGGGCGGCCTCGGGGTGGGACTCAGAGCTGGTCAGCGTCCCTTGTTCACTTTTCAGAGATGCATGTTTTGGGGGTGGCTCTGGGGCTTCAGGGGCTGGGGCGACTCCACCGCGTGTCACGCTGGGCGGTCGGGTACTGCTGTCCAGGCTGTCCGATGAGTTGCTCAGGCCCGACTGGCTAGTCACCTCACTCTTGTGGTCCTGGCTGTCCAGGTAGGTGTCCTGGGCAGACTCAGTACTGCTCTGGACTGTGACTGAGATGAACGGCTTTGAAGTGGTGCGTGGAGGGACCGGTGGCGGGGTCTTCTTATACGCCACTAGGCATGATGAACCTGCAGATGGATGAGAGAAGGGCAGGGGAGAGGTGAGATGGTGAAGTCCCCAACCCTCTCAAGCCCCTTCCAGTGCAGAAGCCCTGCCTGACTTGGCCCTAGCTCTGGCCTCAGCCATTCTGTCCGCAAGGATTTCTGGAGCAGGGAGAATGAGGGTCAAGATAGCAACGACCAAGACAGACACACACAGGCCCTACCCACCCTCATTCGAGACAAAGTCTTGAGGGGATGCCACCACTGGCCAAAGATATCCCCCACGTCAGTCACACACAAACTTCATTACCCAGCAGGGGCATGTGCTAGGTGAAGTGTGTGGGGCCACAAGGCTCTCACAGACCCTGACCCGTGTCGTGGGGAGGTGGTGACAACCGAGCAGATGTCAAAACAGCTAAGGAATGGTTAACCTTGCTATCTTCAAGGTCACTGAGAGACTCAGTGCTCCCCCTGGTCTTTTCTTTTCACACCACCTTCCCTCTCCCTTATTCCCTCTGCTTGGATGCCCCTCTCCATCTGGTCAAAAATGAACATATCCGGCCGGGCACGGTGCCTCACGCCTGTAATCCCAGCACTTTGGGAGGCCGAAGCGGGCAGATCACCTGAGGTCAGGAGTTCAAGACCAGCCTGACCAGCATGGAGAAACCCCGTCTCTACTAAATATAGAAAATTAGCTGGGCGTGGTGGCACATGCCTGTAATCCCAGCTACTCGGAATGCTGAGGCAGGAGAACTGCTTGAACCCGGGAGGCGAAGGTTGCAGTGAGCTGACATTGCATCATTGCCCTCCAGCCTGGGGAATAAGAGCGAAACTCTATCTCAAAACAAACAAACAAACACACACACATACACACACACACACAAAACACATCCTTCAGGGTCCAGCTAACCCCCTCCCCTATCTTGCCATTCCTACCCCACCTCGTCCTCCTTATGGGAAACCCTGTACACTGGTCTGCCTCCCTGTTCTCCACTGGTCCAACTCCCTGTTCTCCACTGAGATTCCCAGAGCCAGGCCCTGCCATGGGTAGGAACCTGAGCCATCTCTGAATCTGACCCCGATCCCAGCCAGGGGCTGACCCACAGCAGGGGCCCAAAACACCAAAGGCCCACTGCTTGCTTCTCAGACGATGAACTCTGTTGGCAATAGAAAGTGCGCTTTTCCAACAGTAACTACTTGCTAGGAGGGTGAGGTTGGATCTAGTGCCTTTCTCGGCACCTTAACTCCAGCTGCCTGTTGCCCTGTGAGAACTGAAACAAGCCCCTACCCTGGTCTGGGCCCACAAGCCAGATAAGCCCTGCCTTCAAGGGGCTACAATCATGGTGATGGTGATAACCCAGAGGAAACTCAAAAAACAAGGCCCAGTATCATAGGAGCTGTGGACAGAGGACTGCAGAAACCACCCATCTGCCACTATGAGATACTATCACATAACCTATCGGAATGGCTAAAAAGTGACAACATCAAATGCTATTGAGAATGTGGAGAAACAGTGATACTACTATCATGGAAAACACATTGGCATTTTCTTATAAAACTAAACATGCAGCAGGGCATGGTGGTGCACACCTGTAATCCCAGCTACTCAGGAGACTGAGGCAGAAGTTGCAGTGAGCCGAGATCATGCCATTGCACTCCAGCCTAGGCAATAAGAGTGGAACTACGTCTCAAAAAAAAAAAAAAAAAAGTTTTGGTAGAGATGGGGTCTCACTATGTTGCCCAGGTTAGTCTCAAATTCCTGGACTCAAGGGATCCTCCTGCCTCAGTCTCCCAAAATGCTGGGATTATAGGTGTGAGCCACTGTGCCTGGCCTGTAACATTCTTGAAGTGACCTAACTACAGAGAACAGATTAGTAGTTGCCAGGGGCTAGGGCAGAGGAGGTCACTAGGGAGAGGGTGAAGGGGAGGGCAGGAGGGAAGTAGGTGTGGCTATAAAAGGGTAACTAGAGGGACCCTTGTATGAAGTGATAGAATAGTTCTGTATGGAGTGTGGGGATGGTTACATGAATGCATGCATGTGATAAAATTGCACAGCACTAACACAAGTGAACACAAGTGGAACTGGGGAAATCTGAATAAGGTGGGTGGATTGTATCTGTTGACATTCTAGATGTGAGAATGTATTACAGTTTTGCAAGATCTTACTATTGAGGGAAATTGAGTAAAGGGTACGAAGAACCCCTTTGTATTATTTTTACAACTGCATGTGAATCTACAATTGTCTAAAAATTAAAAATTTAATTTTTTTTTTTTTTTTGAGACGGAGTCTCGTTCGGTCGCCCAGGCTGGAGTGCAGTGGCCAGATCTCAGCTCACTGCAAGCTCCGCCTCCCGGGTTTATGCCATTCTCCTGCCTCAGCCTCCCGAGTAGCTGGGACTACAGGCGACCGCCACCTCGCCCAGCTAGTTTTTTGTATTTTTTAGTAGAGACGGGGTTTCACCGTGTTAGCCAGGATGGTCTCGATCTCCTGACCTCGTGATCCGCCCGTCTCGGCCTCCCAAAGTGCTGGGATTACAGGCTTGAGCCACGGTGCCCAGCCTAAAAATTGAATTTAAAATAATCCATCTGTTCATCCAATAGACATCTATGGAACCAAGGCCTTGTACTGGATTCCAGGAAAGCCAGGAGCCCTCATCAGCAGAGAAACAGCTCTGCAGTGAGTTATTTGAAAGTAACACATGCCACGATGTTAAGCCCAGGGAACTGGATGCTGTGCCTTGTGCCCAGCCTAGTCCAGAGGCAGACAAAGTGCTCTGAGTTCCAAGCCAGGAGCACTCACTTCCTACTCATCTGTTCGAAATGTCCCAGTCCTGCTCAGGCCTTGAGAAAACTCAGGGATCCCCCAGACACCCGCATCTCTGGTTACCAACCAAACAGCAGTGTGCAGGCAGAAGCACAGCCACCTCTCTGGGCCAGAAGAAAGGCAGCAGGGAGGCAGGAGGCAGGGCTCAGGTCAAAAGAAGTATGGCCCTCTAACACAACATCCTGCGAGAGGGGGGACAGGCCTGCTCAGCGAACAGGAGCGCCTGCGTTCAGCTGGCCACAAGGCACAGGCTGCAGGCCAAAAGCTGGGTCATTTACTAAGCTGTGCTCAGCAGCTTTGCGGCTTTGTAATGTAAGCCTCAGTGCCTGTGAGGTAGAGATCATGATTATGCCCACTTTGCAGGTGGGGCACGTGAAGCTCAGGAAGGTTAGACAACTTGCTCAGATTGCAGGAGTAAGCAGCAGCCGCATCTGCTCCATGGCACAGCCACCTCACTCTGCTCTCCAGGCCTTGGGCCCCTCCTCGCTGGGCTGGGCTGCAGGTGTTTGGGGCCTTCACTCATCACCATACCCCTACAGCATCCTGCTGGGCCCTGGGACCAGTCTGCAGGGGTACACCAAACCAAAATCTGACTGTGGGAGTAGAAAGGACCTTGACTGAGGGTGAGGCCGAGGCCTGGCTTCCAGGCTCCTGCTTGCCCTCTGGACTTCTCAGTACTCTCATCTGTTCCAGAAGCCGGGGTGGGAGGGATTCTCACTGGGTCACAGCATACTGTATTCACACAGCCCTTGACAAACTCAAAGCACTGTCCCATTCATCCTTTCCCTCAAGGATGGGTGTGGAGCCTCCCATCACTGTGACTGCAGGGAAGATCCCCTCTGTGAATGCCCTCTCCACGGATGCCTGAAATTCTCTAATTTGAATCATTTTGGTGGTGGTAAGGGTCCAGAAGCCAGGGGGCAGTGTGGAACCAGACTAGCCTGAGTTCAGGTCCCAGCTCTGTCACTGACCTGTTGTATGGTCCCAGTTTCCTCCTTGTACAAAGAGCGTGATTACGTAGGTTGCATTGCAGAAACTAAGGCTGGGCCAGGCCTAGGCTTGGCATGACTCCTCATTTCTGGTACAGAGGCAACTGGGCCTGTGGACAGGGTGGGGATAGGGGGCAAGCCAAATTTCTACCACTCCCCAGCCACTGGCAGGGAGTCTGGTCTGGTTCTCCGACTGGCCCAGGAACAATTTCCCCTAAGACCTGGACGTTCGTTTAGAGCAGTTCTTGAAATCTATGGCCACCAGTGCCCAGCAGAGACAGGACTAACTCACTGAGGATTTCAGGAAAGGAAAGGATTTGTTTGGCCTAAAGTTCCAAACAAATGGGGTTTTTTGCCCTAGATCAGAAAACTGAAGCCAACCTCAATTTGCTCAAAATGTTTAAAGGGGTATATATCTCCCTTAGGAGGGCAGCAGTTAGTATAGGGGAGCAAGAACTGGGCATTAAGCCTAGCTTAGGCTTTGTGACACCAGAGTCCTTGTTCCCATCTGTGGGGTAGGGATGACACTGTCCATGAAGAGTGTGCATGCAGCATTCACGAGGGTCTGGTGGGGAAGAGGCACACCTTCTTCCCAATGTAAGACAATAGGACTGCCCACAGCCAGGGTCTGGACAAAGGACTGACCCTCCAGCCTCACTCTCAGAGCTGCTGGGCCCACAGTTCTACTAAGCACCCTCAGAAGCCCTGAGCTCTGGCCTAGGCAGCCAGTTATCAGAGGGAAAGGTGACCCAGCCAGAACGCAAGTCCAGGCCTGATTCGGTAAGAGGAAAGTGAGCTTATATTGGATCCTCTATGTCTCCTGAGGCCACAGTCAGATAAGTGGTGTTGACTAGCATACAAGATTTGAGGGCTTCAGGGGCTCCCTGGGGGGCAGGCACCCCTCTGCTCTGAGTATTGCCCCCCTGGAGCAGGGAGATGGGACCTAACCTTGTACAGGAGAGCTCTCATTTCAAGTGTGTGAATGCAGGAAATATAGTGAGGAAATACCTTGCCCCCACCTCTTCCAATACCTCACCCCGGCCACTTCCTCCCCTGCTGGGGCCTTCACACATACTGTTCTTCTGCCAGGAAGGCTTCCCTCAGCTACTCACAAGTTTCCGAATTTCTTCCTCTGAGAGCCTCCCCTGAGTGCCCTCTCTTCTTCCACCTGGGAATCTCCATCAGAGCACTGACCACATCAGTCCATGGGCTTGGAGGAGTCACCTGACAGCTACAGGCCTGGGACAATTGAGGGAACTCTGTCCTGCCAAATCATGCCACATGCTAGGACTGGGGTTATGCCTCAAGCACAAAGGCTCTCAATAATTTGTTGAAAGAGAAAATAAACCTCATTATCAGTACAAAAACCCTCAGTTGCAAAACACCCAGATTATTTGGCCATACAGCAAAGGCTCCCAACACTTTAGTATCCAAGGTTCTAGGGCCCCTCCCAAACCTGAGCCCTTTCTGCTTGGTCCCTGCCCATCCATCTCGGCAGCTTCATCTCATGATCCTCCCACCCCCTAAGCATACCGCCCCCTTCCAGCTTCAGAGAACCAAATGCACAGTGCACCATTCCCAAACACAGCACACCTCCGTGCGTCCAAGCCTTTACATGGGCATGGGTTTTTGCTGGAGCCCCCTTCCCCTGTCATCCTTGCTTCCTGTCATCCTGCCAGCCCTTAAACCACAGCACACGAATCCACCCATCCCCGTCCCGTGGGCTGCATGCTTGCCTCTCCCAACCCCCTCTCAGCCATGCAGGTCCCTCATGCCACAGCCCAGACACAAGCCAGTTGTACGATGCATCCTCTGTGCAGCCTGCTCCCAGCCCCAGATATCTAGCCCAGCCTCTCTGCCTCCCAGCACCTAAGTCTTTGCTTTTTCTAGAGAAGCTTCCTTATCTCATTATTTCTGTCTTCTACCTCAAGATTTTATCCTCCAAACTGCATTTATCAGGTCAGAATGAATTTGTTTCTGCATTTTTTTTTTTTTTTTGAGACGGAGTCTTGTTCTGTCACCCAGGCTGGAGCACAGTGGCGCGATCTCGGCTCACTGCACCCTCCACCTCCCAGGTTTAAGCAATTCTCCTGCCTCAGCCTCCTGAGTAGCTGGGATTACAGGCGTGCACCACCACGCCTGGCTAATTTTTGTATTTTTTAGTAGAGACGGGGTTTCACCATGTTGGTCAGGCTGGTCTTGAACTTCTGACCTCGTGATCTGCCTGCCTCGGCCTCCCAAAGTGCTGGGATTACAGGCGTGAGCCACCGCGACCGGCCTGCATTTTGTTTTTTATTGTAAAGGTTTTAAGATGGCCAAATACTCAGGAGTGGCTGTGACTCCATTTCCTGAGGGATGTGGAGGATACAGCAACCCCAAGAAGCTAGTCCCCTGCATGTGTCTTTGGAGGTCAGGCTGAACTTGGTCCTGAGGCCTAACACAGGCCTCATGCCTGCTGGCTCCCAGGTGATGAGGGGGCAAAGGAGAGGCGGTCTGAACTCCTCAAGAGGAACAGATGCCATGGGGCCACAGACAACCTGGAAGCCATGGCTCAGGCTTTGCAGCAAAGGCAGCGGGGCCAGGCTCAGGGCCCCCATGAATGGATGAAGCTGACCCCAGAGACAGGCAGACTTCCTTAACTCCCTTTGCTGGTACTGCCAAGCTGGGGAAAAGGCTCATTAGTGGGAGGGCTGAGGGCTGGTAAGATCCCACTCCCTCTCCCAGCCAGCAAGTAACTTGTCAAACCACACAGCTAAATTGGGCAACTCATCTGTGTGCTACGACAAAAACAGAGCTCAAAGACTCCCACCCACCCAGCCTCAAATCTCTCCCTCCTTTCCTCTGTTTCTTCAGCCCAAGGCAGAAGCAGCTGGGAAGAGAATTCCAAGCAGCTAGGTCAGGATCAGGGACAGATTGCCTTTTCAAAGTCACTTCTCTGTTGACAGTCCATGTGACCCTCTCCTTTCCCACTGTTTCAGTCTGAGAGCCACCTCCCTCACTGAGCCTTAAGAATTAGCAACACCGGCTGGGCACGGTGGCTCATGCCTATAATCCCAGCGTTTGGGGAGGCCGAGGTGGGTGGATCATCTGAGGTCAGGAAATCGAGACCAGCCTGGCCAACATGGGGTAACCCCATCTCTACTAAAAATACAAAAAACAGCCGGGCATGGTGGTGCAGACCTGTAATTCCAGCTACTAGGGAGGCTGAGGCAAGAGAATTGCTTGAACCCAGGAGGCGAAGGTTGCAGTGAGCTAGGATTGCGCCACTGCACTCCAGCCTGGGTGACAGAGCAAGACTCCATCTCAAAAAAGAAAAAAAAAAAAAAAAAGAATTAGCAACATCAAACTTTACTTTCAAACTCCAGCAAGAGGGACTGGCAGCCCCTCTCACAGCAGCATCCTCCCAAGTCCCTCTGGAGATCCTCCTCTGCCCCTCACAGCCAGACCCCTCCCATCCTTCTTCTCCCTCTGATCTGCAGCCAGCTTCCCTGAGACTACCACAGATGCCCTCTGGCCTTCCGACCTCCTGTCCCTCCTTCCACCCCAGCCATTTGAGGAATCCAATCATGTCACTGTTTGAAACCATTCAATGGTTTATAGACTTGGAACCAACCAACCCTTCAGTGGGAGCATTCAGGGCCTCCAGGATCTGCATCTACCTCAGACCCCAACATCCACAGAAGCCAAGAAGTTAAAAAGGTGTCAGGCTGGTGTAGACAAAGCCACAAAGCTCAGGGAGCTAGCTCTGTCCTTGGAGCCTGGTCCAGAAGCCAGGATGCACTCCCATTGGTAATGATTCTGATGCTAACAGATGAGCTTACTGAGTGCTGACCATGGCCAGGCCTGAGCAGTGCTTCATATACAGCTGATCCCACTTACTAATTCTATATGTGCAAAATTACCTACTCACTTGAATTTACTTGCAAAACCAACACTTAAGCGGCTCGCAGACGTGTGCCCACTGCACACATCCCCAGCTGAGGTGGAACAAGGTGACACTCCACCTTCTCACTGCAGCTCTCATACCGTAAACAAGTATCCTTTCACAGGTCTATTTAGTGCTATACTTTTCCCATTTGTGGGCTTTCTGTTGGTGACTTCACTGTTTAGAATGGCCCCCACATAGTGCTGAAGCACTGCCCAGTGTTCTCAGTGCAAGAAGGCTGTGATGTCCCTTATGGAGAAAAGTGTTAGGTACGCTTCATCCATGCATGAGTCATAGTGCTGCTAGTCATGAGTTCAATGTTAATGAATCAACAGTATATTAAGTAAAGAATCTTTCGGCCAGGCGCGGTGGCTCATGTCTGTAATCCCAGCATTTTGGGAGGCCGAGGCGGGCGGATCACTTGAGGTCAGGAGACCAACCTGGCCAATGTAGCAAAACCCTGTCTCTACTGAAAATACAAAACTTAACTGGATGTGGTGGTGGATGCCTGTAGTCTCAGCTATTTGGGAGCTGAGGTGGGAGAATCACTTGAACCTGGGAGGCAGAGGGTGCAGTGAGCCAAGATTGCACCACTGCACACTCTAGCCTGGGCAATAAGAGACCCTGTCTCAAAAAAAAAAAAAGAAAAAAACTTTCAACAGAGACACACATAACACAAGGTGATGGACTGGACTGACTGGTTGGCTGGTAGAAACGTTATGACCACAGGCTTGCAGTGACCCTGTATTGCCCAGAAGAGCAATGGTTTAGCATTCACTATGACTCTGTGACCTACAGTGAATGAGAATCTACTTTAGCTATCCTTTAGCTGACTGAATTCTCAAAACCAGTATGAGGGAGGTTCCCATTTCCCAAATGTAAATGCCCCATTTTACAGAGAGGTGGAGATTTGCATGCACTCACCTCCCAGCTAGGCAGTGCTCAGGCTGCAGCCTGAAACCAGGGTGCCTGAAGGCTGACCACTACCTGATGGCCCCTCTGCTGTACTAACTGCCTTTTACATGGCAGTTGTTTTACCCCTAAAAATAGGATGCGATACTCAATGTGCTCCGGGGAGGAGCCAAGGAGCTGACAGGCACGAGGTACTTTTGGATCTTGGGGTGGGCCCATGCCAATTTGTTACCATGGTTTCTGGATTAAGGAGAAAGTGATTGCCTCCTGGGAGGCAATCTGGGGGCCTTTCTGGAAGACACTGAGGTTGCCTGCGTCTAGATGGGTAGCCAGAGTCACTGAGTGGCAAGGAAATACAGAGCTTTCTGGTGAAGGGATCCTCTGTGAGCAAAGGAGCAGGGCAGGACAGCCCAAAGCATGGGAAGACAGATGCTGAGTGGGGCACAGTTTGGCAAAACGTAACTTAGGTACCTTAGCTGGTGGAGGGAGGATAGGGATTGAGGCAAGGAGATCCAAGGAAGGCTGCCTCCTCTCAGGACTGTCAGCTTCCTGGGGCTGCTCTAAGCAGCAATGGGAACAGAGGCACCTTCTTCCTGTCATAGCATCCCATTTCTCATGAAGTCCCTCCAGACTGGCCCATGGGCAGAGGATTTTATAGTGTACAGACACTGACAGCAGTTAGGAGGGAGTATTACCTACTATCTCGAGAGTCCCAGTGCACTAGGCAGCTCTGCCAGGGAGTGCCAAGGCCATTCAAGCTGAGTGTGTCCAGAATGAATCTGAATCCTCTCCTCCTCCACATCAGCCTTGCTCTCCCAGAGAGGGGCCCTGAGCACTCAGTTATCCCCTCCTTCCACCCTCCTCCATCTGCAAAGCCTCACTCCTCTACCACAAAAACACAGCTAACAGAGACCAGCTTCTCCTTGCCCCCACAGGCCTGGTCTTTTGCCTCCCTGTTTTCTCTATGGCCCATCTTACCCACAATCACTCTTGGAACTCTGACAGTTTTTAATAGCTCAAACTGGATTGCTTCTCCCCTTTTCTAAAGCTTTTCAAAGGCTCCCCATTCCAGGCCGGGTGAGGTGGCTCACACCTGTAATCTCAGCACTTCGGGAGGCTGAGGCAGGCGGATCACCTGAGGTCAGGAGTTTGAGACCAGCCTGGCCAACATGGTGAAACCCTGTTTCTATTAAAAATACAAAAAATTAGCTGGGTGTGGTGGCACATGCCTGTAATCCCAGCTACCCAGGGGGCTGAAACAGGTGAATCACTTGAACCTGGGAGGTGGAGGTTGCAGTGAGCCGAGATTGTGCCACTACACTCCAGCCTGGGCAACAAGAGTGAAACTCCATCTCAAAAAAGAAAAGGCTCCTCATTCCATGCAGAATAAAATCCACATTGCTCGCCTCGGCCTACAATAGGAACTGGCCCACCCACCCCTCCCTCATTCCATTCCAGCCACACCAGCCTTTTGCTATTCCTCAAACGCTCCAAGTATGCTCCCACGTGGGGCCTTTTGGACCTGCTATGCCCTGTCTGAAACGAACTTCACCCTCATGTTGGCATGTCTGCTCCTTCTCATTATTATTTTAGGTTCAGCTCAAGCGGCATGTCTTCAGTGAGGGCCTCCCTGACCACCCGTCTAAAGCTGTTATTCTTTCATTAAGGACTCTGCTTGTTTCATTCAAGCACTGGTCATTTATTAGCTCACATGTCTTTGGTCTCTCTCCTCTACCAGATAGGGAACCTGAGTATCTGATACAGGTCCCTGATGGTGGGGAACTTGAGTATCTCATATAATCATGGTGCTTTCTTAGTAGCAGGCTCAATACATGGTTGGGCTCAGTAAATACTTACTGAATGAATGAACATACCCCTATTTGACAACTGGGTAAACAGAGGCACAAGGAAGCAGAATGATTTATTCCTGGTCTTTTAGTTTGGATCTAATGCCCAGGGCCAGGGCTTTGAACTTCCTTCAGATCACGCCCCACCACACACAGCAGCACAGTCTGGTGGGAGGTAGAGCCTTGAGCAAATCTGCTTGCAGCTGGGCAATGAAGCTGTGGGAATGAGACTGCAACAAACCTTCAGCACTGAGCAATGGAAAGTGTGTGAAAAATAATCATTTCTGAAAAGTGGCAGAGAAAGCATGTGGTGCTTCCAGCAACACTTTCCAGGCAAGATGTAGGATTTGTACAGATTTAAAAGAATCATTCCTGAGGCCCGGGCCAGGGGCTACTTTATCCTGACACAGCTCTGAGAGGAGTGGTAATTATCACTGATGCTTTATAGATGGGAGAAGAGGCTTTTTACTCTTATGACTGGCAGTGCAGAAAGCTCTGCTCTGCAAGGTCAGGCTGCCAGGATCTAAAATCAATGTTCGCCATGGTAGGCTGCGTACTCTGCACAGGGCCTGAGTCCCTTCTGGGCCTTAGTTTCCACAGCTGTAAACTAAGTGGGTTGTCCCTGAATGGAGGTCACAGTTCAAATGTGTACAGGGCATCAACCCTTTCTGGCTCACAGCTGCCATGTTGGAGACCAGGGCCCAGCACTGTCAGAGCTGCCAAATGTACCAGAAATCTGGATTTTAAAATATACATTTCAAATTAGCAGAGTTTTTTTTTGTTTTTGTTTTTTGTTTTTTTTGAGATGGGGTCTCACTCTGTCAGGGCTCACTGCAGCCTTGACCTCTGGGCTCAAATGATTCTCCCACCTCAGTCTCCCAAGTAGCTGGGGTCACGGGCATGCACCACCATGCCTGATTCATTTTTAATTTTTTTGTAGAGATGGGAACTCACTATGTTGCCCAAGCTGGTCTCAAACTCCTGGGCTCAAGCAATCCTCTGGACTTGGCCTCCAAAAGTGCTGGGATTACTGGCATGAGCCACCTTGCCCAGCCAAAGAATTTGAACGTTCCCAGCATATAGAAAAATGTTTAAGGTGATGGATATCCTAATTACTCTTACTTGATCATTACACGTTATATGGATATATTACAATATCACATCTACCCTGAAAATATGTACATCTCTTATATATCAACAGAAAAATCATTTGAGAAACAGTCAGTGGAAAAAAAAATCAATTGGCAAAAAAACTCCTCTGCATTTTCAAATGGTGTTAATTCATAATTTTAAGAAATACAATGCAGGTATGCATGCAGCGGCAGTGGCCTGTGGCACACAAGTCTATGGACTGCTACAGCAGCTGCCCCAGACCTCCTTGCTCTTTCTAGGGCTCTAGCCCCCTCCCTTGCTCCCCAGGAAGCCTGTCCATAAGAGCCTCCTCTTAGCCCAGTGGGAACCTTGAGGTGGAGAAAGCCAGGAGGAACTTCTAGCGGTGTCTCAGTTCCAGCTGGGTGAAAGCAGAGAAAGTCCCTTTTGGCCAGAAGGCCAGGTCTGGTTTCAGGCTCTTGGCACCAGGACACAGGTGGCAGGAAAGCTATATCCAGAGTGCAAACAGCCACCCTCCTTCAGGCGCCTGGAGCAGAGGCCTGAGAGGGACCTGCTCAGTTGCCACGGCAATGCCTCCACCCGACCCCCAGCTGCTCCTTTAGGAGAGCTGCTCACTCCCCAACTGGGGTCAAGTGTATGAGGGGCTTTTTTCCTGACATGCTGGGGCCACAAGAGTGAGGGAAGAGGTTAAGCAATGCCTCTAGGCACACCCACAGTCCAGGGTGGCAGGTCCTCAGTGGGTGGGAAGCTGTCTGCTGGCTGGGAGACTTCAGAAGCTCCCAGACATCTCCCACTGACAGAGGGCTGGACGTGAACTGGCCTAGCATGAAGCACTTTAACCATATAGGCTCACCAACTCTTCACCAGGCTTACCATTCTGATTTCAAGGAGAAAAATAAACAACAAAAAAAAACCCCTGAGGCTCAGAGAACTGAGTAGCCCAGGATTACACAGACAGGAAGTGAAAAAGTCAGAATCTGAGCCCAGGCTTTCCGCCCAGAACCAGTGCATTTAGCTGCTTTTTAGCCACGCCCTCCAGGGCTGGGAGTTAGGTGCCACCTGCCAGAGCCTGGCTGAGATCCTGGCCAGGCCAGTTCCCCAGTCAGGGCCTAAATGGGCCCTTTATTCCTGGGGTCCTCAGGCAGGGTTTGACTATTTCCTGACTGGGTTAGAGGGTGGCAGCTCTGGCTTTGCTGACCATGAGGACAGGGGCCTGGTGACCCCGGTGCAGAACCCCAGTACATGGCTAAGGCACCCACCCTGCCTGTGACTGCTGCTGTCCACGGTCCTCCTTCAGGTCCTGCTCCCAGACACATGGCCCCACATGCTCTGACTCTCTCACCAGGAACACCGGAACTGCTAACATGGGTTCCCAGCCACTCAGGACTTCTCCAGTGTGACTGAGTCTCGTTCTAGGGATTCCCAAGGGGGCCTGGGGAAGGCTCTTTGGACTCTCACCCCACCCCAGGTCCCTCAGAGCAGCTCCATTTCCCCTTTTTTCTCTGTATAGAATTCCCACATGGTATTCTGGGACCTACCAGACTAATTAACTCTCTCACAGTACACATGAAAAAGGACCAGGAAGGCAAATGTACTCGCTGAGGATCTGGCAGCAGAGCACGGACCCTTGCCTGGCGCTCTGAGTGTGGGAATGTTCTTGGTTTCCCCCCAGCCCGGAGAACACAGTTCTAGGCATTCAGGGAGGCACCCTCCCATAGCTGAACTCCACCTCCTCTAGCCCCGACCACTGACCTCCAAATAGTATGTCCAAATAGCATGTAGTTTCTGAAAAACCATTTCTACCACCACTGCAACCATATCCAGTAAGCAACCTGTTAGGAAACATCTACTCCTCACCCATTCTGTATTGGAATCTGCCACAAACATCATTTTATTTATCCTCAGAGACCCACCTGCAGAGTCTGCAGTGGCCCCTGCCCCAGCCCACCCTGGACAGCTTATTACCATCATCCCTAGGAGTCCAAGCTTTAAAGAGATGGTAGCGCCCAAGCTACTGTTACTAAATCACAATCTTGTTTATCAAAGCTATAACCAACTTGGGCGGGCATGGTGACTCATGCCTGTAATCTCAGCACTTTCGGAGGCTGAGGTGGGAGGATCACTTGAGGTCAGGAGTTTGAGACCAGCCTGGCCAACATGGTGAAACCCCGTCTCTATCAAAAATACAAAAATTAGCCAGGCATGGTGTCTTATGCCAGTAATCCCAGCTACTCAGGAGGCTGAGGTGTGAGGATCACTTGAACCTGGGAGAAGGAGGTTGCAGTGAACCAAGATCACACCATTGCACTCCAGCCTGAACAACAGAGTGAGACCCTGTCTCAAAAAACAAAAACAAAAACAAAAAAACAAAAAACCAACCCACTAGAAGCAGGTGCTAGTGAGCAGGAGAAGCTGCCCAGTTACAGAGCTGCCTCGGCTCCAGCACAGTGCAAAAACTTGACATGTGCAGCCTCTGTTTGGTCTGGTGAAGGACTGAGGGTAGAGAATGTAAAATGTGGTTTTTCAAATACTGGCTTATCATAAGAGCTTTGCTGCTACCTTTCCAGAGCCCTAAGATCCCAGAGCCTAGCCTGGGAAGTATTACTCGGAAAGAGCCTCAAAAACAACTACCTTCACTTCTGGAGGGCTGATGTCAAACCCTGGTGATAGGTCACCAAAGCCTGGCTTTCACAAACTGTCATAGGCCCTGTGTCCAGCGTGCAAAGCCAGACACTGCCAGGCCCTGTACACCTCGATTTGTGGCCTCTTTCACCATTCTGAATGACCAAGCGAATCCCAGAATAGAAACGCAGTGTTAACAAGCTCATTCACTGGGCCTGGAGTGGCAGGTGGCATATCAGGTGACAGGAGTAGGAGCCAAGATCCCTGAGCAGCCAAGAGTCGGGATGAGATGAATAGTGGAGGACTGAATGGGGAAAACCATGAGTTCACTTCAGGTCAGCAGAGGTAATGTTGCCCGCCTCTGTGCCAGACACGCCCTGGGGACAGAGACACAGGAAAGGAGAGGGATTTTTTTCCCCTCAGAGCTTATATTAAGACACTGAGTTTGGGAACCCAAGTAACACAATTACACAAGAAAAGCGGCATATGTGGAAAAATGGCTTAGTGATGTCAGCAGACCACAGACACTGTTTAAGGATGCACTGTTACAGGAAAGTCACAGGATCTGAGAGGGCGCAGTCCCCACTGAACTCCGGATAATACTGAGGGTATCATAGGTAATTCCAGGCAAGGGATATCGTCAAACTGGAGCCTGATGACAGAAGGTGACCCATACAGGGAGAAGTCTCAACTCCATCCCATTCCAGCAAGCGCTTATTTACAGAGGGAAAGCCATGCACAGTGCCAGCCACTAGGGACCCAGAATGAGCAGTCCTCGTCCTCAAGAAACCCACAGGAATGTGCAGATACGACAATGAAAAGCCTCCTCCACTGACTGGGTACTGCGGCAGTCACATGGAGTTGCATGAGAAAGCCCAGGACTGACTCAACAAGTGATTAGTGTGTCTGGGACGGACTCGTCACAAATGGGGCATGTGACACATATGCACCAAAAATTGTGCTTAGCGTAAAGTGAGGGATGGCTTGGAGAGGCTAGGCTGGTTACCCTGGAGAAGAGAGACAATTTAAAAGCGCATGACGACTGTCCTCAAATCCTAAAAGACTGTCAAATACACATGTGGCCCCAGAGGGTCACACTACAATCAGAGGGAAAAAAGAAGATGGGGACTGTTAATGGGAAGTAGATTTTTCCTAATTATATAGAGGAGTTTTCCAAGAAGCAGAGCTGGCCAAAGACAGAGGAAGGGCCTAGAAAACGGCCAGCCAGGCTAGACGCAGGTAGGATGGATGCCAGGGAGGAAACTGAAGTCCCCATGGGTGTGAACTTTAAGATTCCTACTGGGCCTGAGATGCTCTTTGCCCTCCTACTTTACATCCAGTTCTGGATGTGATATCAGACATCATCTTTGTGTGCATGACATTCATAGTTCAACATTTTTTTTTTGAGACAGGGTCTCACTCTGTCATCCAGGCTGGAGTGCAGTGGCGTGATCACGGCTCACTGCAGCCTTGATAGCCCGGACTCAAGCAATCCTCTCACCTCAGCCTCCCGGGTAACTGGAACCACAGGTGTGTACCACCATGCCTGGCTAATTTTTTTTAGTTTTTGTAGGGATGAGGTCTCACTATGTTGCCCAGGCTGGACTTGGACTCCTGGGCTTAAGCACTTTTCCCACCTAGGCTTCCTGAAGTGCTGGGATTACAGGCGTGAGTTACCGTGCCCAGTCAACTTTTTGTTTAGAGACAGGGTTTCACTCTGTCACCCAGGCTGGAGTACAGGGCGTGATCATAGTTCATTATAGCTTCAACTTCCTGGGCTCAAGTGATCCTCCCACATCAGCCTCCCAAGTAGCTAGGACTACAGGTATATACCACCACCCCTGACTAATTTTTTAATTTTTATTTTTTGTAGAGACAGGGTCTCGCTATGTTGCCCAGACTGATCTCCAACTCCTGGGCTCAGGCTATCATCCCACCTTGGTTTTCCAAGTGCTGGGATTACAGGCGTGAGCCACCGTGTCTGGTCTTTTCTTCCCCCTACCTCCGGAGAATTGTTATCAACAAACAGTGAAATACAAAAGGAGAATGTTCACACAGCCTAGCCACACAGGAAATTTTGTGAGAACTAACACCAGGGCTTCAGACAGCAAAGTCAGGAAGTAAAACACCTTCATCTGGGAAGTCTAGCTGCACAAGAGCTCCCATCTGAGATGATAAATCCATCATCAGAATATGAGATCAGCTGACACTTGCTACCCTGCCCCCTTCAAAATACCTGCTATGACAGAAACTGCCAGTAGGTTAGGAATCCCTGGAACCAGCCTTCATTCACTGCATGACTTAAGCTCCTGGGTCTGAATTTCTCTCATCTATAAAATGAGAATAATGAGGCTTGCCCTGTCCACTGCCCTAGCACTGCTCTGAGTTTCCTAAGACAGGTAGGAAAGGGCTTGGCAGGTGAGGAATTGTCCTTACAATTGCCTGAGGAACCTACACATCTCCTGAGCAAAGGGACCACAGAGCTGTTGCCCAATCCCAGGCCCTCCGGGGACTCTGCACGCCAGAGGCTGAGGATTTCTGGCCTGGGGCAGAAATGAGGGGCCTCATCCTCTCCAAGGATTGATTTCGGGAAGGTTCATTGCCCTGCCCAGCATTCACAACCATCCAGCCCCTCCACACCATGCTGTAGTAGCACCATTCTAACAGTTTAGTGCAGAGATCACTAGCCTCTCTGCCTTGTCGATCACCCCTCTAACTATCACCCCCTTCATGCCAACACACCATGCTCAGCTTCCAGGCCTCTGTGCTGCCTGAACACCCTCTTCTTCCTCACTGATTCTTCCTCCTCCTTTAATCTCAGTTCCAGCATCACTCCTGCCAAAAAGCTTTCCCTGACAGTCTTTCCAGGCCCCTGCCCTGGCTCCCTCATAGAACAATATCCCACATTCAGGCACACCACAGGCCCGTGCCCACCACATTGTTTTTACAAACCTCTTGACTCTTCTGCTTCCCCCTTTAGACCCTGAGCCTCCTGAAGGCAGGGTTGCATCCCTGTGACCTCCATTCCTGGCCCAAAAGAGGTACCCAGGTGAATGTCTGCTGACACTTAGGAGGCAGAACCCCACCCTCTGATTTCACCCGAAAAAATGACACAGGCTGGCAGAGCCCTCATCCTAGAAGACTTTGAAGACTCTAAGTAGAGAAGAGTAAGAAACAACTTAGCAAGCAGATGACAGCGATGCTGGAACAAGTCTTGACTATATGTTCCCCCTCATGCCCACAGAGCCCTCCCCATTCAATTTTCCTCTCAACTACCTCTGAAAGCACAACATGGTAACATCTGGAAAGATCTCTTTGAAAGAACACCTACCAATCAGAAGGTCACCAACCACCCCATCCTGTCCACAGAACTCTGCCCCAACAATGGCATGGGGTCAGCCACACTGAGGAGTGGCTGAATATTAGTGGCTAATAATCATAGTTGCCAGATGTTTTTCACCTGCTCAGGAATTGGTGGTTATTGCAGTAGCCCAGTCACCATCTGAGGTCCTAACCTCTGCATCTTGTATCTGATCCCCTCAAGGAGATGTTTTCATCATCACCCCTGTGCTACTAAGGAAAAAGGAGGCTCAGAGAGGTTGAAGGATTTGCTCGGGATCACACAGTGAGTCATGTTGTATCTGCTAACTGAGTGCAAACCCTACAGGTTTCAACCTCCAGAATGGAACCTTTACAGAATCCAGTCTCACAGTAGTAAAAATACAAGCTTGCTTCGGCAAGACTGACACATACATTCCTACAAAGCTTAGAAGCTGCTGTAGAAAGACAAGTTTGTCCTCCTGCTCTGGTTGGTGGAATCTGACTATGGTACACTCTCACAAAACACCCTGAAGCCAAGCCAGCATCCCAAGAAACATCTGGAGAAACAGACTTTACCTTGATAACACCTACCCCCTGGGAGCTGCTCTGCCCCGATGTTTTTGCAAACATACTTCCGAAGGCTTCAAACTGTCCTGCCAGACTCCTTTCTGCTCTCACAAAGAGACCTGTGACATCACTTGCCCTTCATGGTCCTTCCCCCTCCCAGGACTGCCACCCATCTGTAAAAGCGGGGGACTGCACTAGACTGGGGAGGGCACAGGTTCCACTGGACATGCTACTTCCGGTTGATTGGTTTTGCCTGTGTTGAGAAGGTTCCTCATGCTGTATCCGGGGGTCAATGGGAGTGCTATGGTTGATGCTGTCTGCCATGGGTCCAGTATGAGGGGTAATTGCCAAGTGCAAGATATTTGCTGTCCCTGGACAAGATGATCACCATGGAAGTCATTTAGGACTCTAGTCCTATGACACAGTATTGTCCTTATCCCCTACCCAAACCTTTACCCTCTATCCTCCCTCACAGGCCCATCAACACCGGAGCTTCTTGAGAAATGTTTCAAATCCAGTAAGATGGAAAAGCAAACATCTATTTCAAGTCTACTGTCCTTCGAAAGACTGACCAACAAGAAATCTTAAATAGCTGTAACTTGTGGAGGGTAGCTGGGTTTCAGCCCAATTTTATCAGTGAAGTGCTGTATGACCTTGGGCAAGTCACTGTATCTCTGGGTCTCCACTACTTCTACAAATTGGGATCAGGAGTCCTATTTTCCTTGCATTTAACTGTGTCCAAACACTGTGCTAGGATTCTCAAGACTGCAAAGGGAAGTCCATCATCTGTCTCACTGACTCTGAGTCATAAATATGTTGGCAAGTATTGTCCCATTTCCCAGAAGAGGAAGCTGAGGCTGAGGCAGGTGGAGGGACTTGGCCTAAATCCTAGAGCAAATAGCTAATGAAGGAATGATGCCTGGGTCCTGTGATCACATCCACAGCCTTCCTCATCCCCATTATCCTGCCTTGATAGGAGGCAGTGACCAGGCCACCAGGGGCTTTGTAACCAAGGCTACCTCTGCAGAGGAGGCTCTCCTAGATGATCAGTCCCTTAGCCATTCTGCCAGGATAAGGCCACACATAAGCTTAAATGTGCATTGTGCATTAACTTGGAGAATTACCCGGGCGCAGTGGCTCATGCCTGTAATCCCAGCACTTTGGGAGGCCGAGGCAGGTGGATCACTTGAGGTCAGGAGTTCAAGACCAGCCTGGCTAACATGGTGAAACCCCTCTCTACTGAAAATTAGCCTGGTGTGGTGGCAGGTGCTTGTAATTCCAGCTACCTGGGAGGCTTGAATCCGGGAGGCGGAGGTTGCAGGGAGCTGAAATCGCGCCACTGTACTCCAAGCTGGGGGACAGAGACTCTGTCTCAAAAAAAAGAAAAAAAGAAAAAAAAAACTTGGAGAATTAATCACTACCGTAAGAGTTAATTATTCAGAGCATTCCCCTCAGCTGCCCTTCAAATACATCTCCTTAAAATGGGCTAGTAAGGGCCGGGCGTGGTGGCTCATGCCTGTAATCCCAACACTTTGGGAGGCCGAGGCGGGTGGATCACCTGAGGTCAGGAGTTTGAGACTAGCCTGGCCAACATGGTGAAACCCCGTCTCTACTAAAAATACAAAAATTAATCGGGTGTGGTGGCGGGTGCCTGTAATCCCAGCTACTTGGGAGGCTGAGGCACGAGAATTGCTCGAACCCGGGAGGCGAAGGTTGCAGTGAGCCGAGATTGCGCCACTGCACTCTAGCCTGGGCGACAGAGTGAGACTCTGTCTCAAAACAAGACAAAAAAAAAAGGTTAAGATGGTCATTAACACAGTGTTAAAAATGGACGAGTGAGTGGCCCACTGAAGAATGAGCCCCAGCAGTTATCAAACCGCTTTGATTTTAGCTGGGCAAGGTGGCGCATGCCATTCCAAACCTAAAAGTCACAAATAAAATATTTAAAACTAAGCATTTTTTAAAATTTTCTGAATTAACTGTATTTGTGAGCACGGGCTGATTAATAATCTGCATACAATCTATTTACTGAAATTCAGCAAATGTAAATAAAAGAAAAATAATTCAAATAGAAAATGAAGATCAGACGTGTACAAAGGCAGTAATGGATGTGTATCATAGAATCTTGGATAGGAATTGGGTAAGAGATTGTATGAGAGCCAGGCGCAATGGCTCACGCCTGTAATCCCAGCACTTTAGGAGGCCGAGGCAGGCAGATCACGAGGTCAGGAGTTCGAGACCAGCCTGGCCAACAGGGTGAAACCCCGTCTCTACTAAAAATACAAAAATTAGCCAGGCATGGTAGCAGGCACCGTAATCCCAGCTACTCAGGAGGCTGAGGCAGGGGAATCACTTGAACCTGGCAGGCAAGGTTGCAGTGAGCCGAGATCATGCCACTACATTCCAGCCTGGGCAACAGAGCAAGACTCCATCTCAAATGCTCAAAAAAAAAGAAAGAAAGAAAAGGGAAGAAACATATTCACTTGCAGTATATTCATTATCACACCTCTTTAGGTTCACCGAGATCCCCAGGGTCCTGCCTGACCTTGAGACTGCTCCAGATGTAACCCCTACCTCTCCTGCTCCCTCAAGATACCCCCACCTTAGGGTAGTGACACGTCCCAGTCAGCCCCTGACTGCCTCCTTCCCATCCCCTAGTCACCTTCCCTGAGATGCCTTCCCCAATCTCTCAGCACCTATTTGTTTCTTTTAGGGCTCTCATCACAAACAGATGAGATAGTATCTTGATTATTTGTTACCTGTTGGGTGGGGACTCCAAGCTGGAGGGAAGTCAATCTTGTTCCCTAGTCTCTCCCTGGCTCCTGGCACAGCACTTGGCACTCAAGTAAATGAATGGCTGATTGTTTGGAAAGAGAAGTGGAGGTGGGGTGGGAAGGAGGGAGGAGCCCAATCCCTGCCCTCCACCCCCCACCATTCCCACACACTGCTGCATGTGCCTCTCTTAAAGAAACTGCTGGGACAGCAGCAATGGTGGCAGCCCTACCTTACTGGGTGATATCAGACAAGGCCCCTCTTCCCCACCCGACCTTGGTCTGCACTCCACAGGCAGGCAGACAACTCCTATTACTGCACCCCTGTGCAGGGCAACAGCCACATCAGGAAGCGTGGGAAAGCAAGAAAGTTTCAGGAGAGGCTAGAACTATCAAACCTATTCTCCGCAGTCAGTAACAGGTCCTCATTACAGTCCCCAGTAGGAAACTGCCCAGATGGAGTGATGATCCTGCAGACAAAACTCTAGCTCCACATACCTGGCAGATTCTGACAGCCCTGGGTAGATTCTCCAGCCTGATCTTGGGTGTCCTGAACCCTAGACGGCCTGCCCTTCTTCCCCTTCCCTCACTCAGGGCATTCGCCTCTCCCCTACCCAGGCCACTCTCCCCCGTGAGAGCCCTGCACTTGACAAACAGCCATCAAATAACTGACTCCACTCCAAGCAGCCCACCCAATCCATCTACATCTTTCCAGGCATGGGACATGGACAGTTTTTGCCTATTTCAAGTCTTCTCTTTCCCCCCGGATATCAGTAACAGCAGCAGCTATTACTTTTTAAATGTTTCTTCTGTACTAGGCACTGTGCTTAGTGCTGTGCACACATTTCTCTTGTCCTCATGCTGGACTACAATCAGGTATTATTAGCATCTCTATTTTGCAGGTGAAGAAATAAGCCCAGAGAGGTTAAGTACCTTGTCCAAGGTCTCACGGCTCTAACTAGCAGCCCAAGAACTGAACCCCAGCAGCCCAACTCCACAGAGATGCTCTTAACTACGGGTACATATGACCTTTGGGGCGTGGATTTCCTGATCACCTACTGTATGCTCAGTGGGTGCCCTTAGAGACTGGACTCCAGCTTTGTACTTAGGGACCCTGTGACTGTGCAAAGGAGAAGAGAGGTACATAAAAATCATATTTGCTGGCCAGGCATGGTAGCTCACACCTGTAATCCTAGCACTTTGGGAGGCCAAGGCAGGCAGATTGCTTGGGCCCAGGAGTTTGAGACCAGCCTGGGTGGCACAGTGGGATATCTCTATTTTAAAAGAATCATATTTGGTCTAGCAACAAAATTGATACCATATTTGCATTGATAAGTCTGAGAATTTCCTTAGTAAAAGCACAGGAAATAGGAACTTGAGACCCCAGCTTATCAGGTAACAGTTAATATCTGAAATACACAGGCCAACCAAAGTGGGTGTTACGATACTCTCTCACCAGCTTCCAGGAACCAAATTCAACTTAATAGCAGAGACAGAAGGAGCTCCCTCCTGCTGATAAACAAAGGAGGAATCTGCAGGCCAGAGAAGGGAAGGGTCTTGCCTGAGGCCACCCATCAACTCAGTGATATAAAAAGGTGAGAAGCCAGCAGTTCCAGCTCCCCCATCCTTGGGCTTTCAGGTCATCTTGGTCCCAAAAAGAAACTATAGGATGGCCGGGCGCGGTGGCTCAAGCCTGTAATCCCAGCACTTTGGGAGGCCGAGACGGGTGGATCACGAGGTCAGGAGATCGAGACCATCCTGGCCTACACGGTGAAACCCCGTCTCTACTAAAAAATACAAAAAACTAGCCGGGCGAGGTGGCGGGCGCCTGTAGTCCCAGCTACTCGGGAGGGTGAGGCAGGAGAATGGCGTAAACCTGGGAGGCAGAGCTTGCAGTGAGCCGAGATTGCGCCACTGCACTCCAGCCTGGGCGACAGAGCGAGACTCCATCTCAAAAAAAAAAAAAAGAAACTATAGGAGGTAAGTGCCCACAGTGACCAAAAGTTTAAGAGTTTTCATGTTAAAGACAGGGCGCTGGCTCTTACCTTCAGGGAGGGTGAAATGCTCTGTGAAAGCTGGGTTTGGGAAGCCAGGGCTTCTTTCCCAAGCTGACAGAGGCCCAGCTCCAGCTCAGCCCTGCCCCGGAAGGACGGAGTTTAAAAGGCCTACCTGGAACCCGGCTGGGACCACACCTACATGGGGCTGACTTCACCAGGGAACCCGTCCTACTGGCTGTCTCCCAGACAGCAGTGGGCCAGGCCAGGACGCCACTGTCTGCCTGTAGCCTGGCGCCTCTCCCTGCGGGGCCCCACCCAGTCCCTGCCCCAGTCTGGCTCCCAGAGCAAGGGTGGGAGTGGGTAGGGAAAAGGCCTGCTCCCCTCCTCATGAGGCCACCAGGGCCTGGGTCCCTCAGAGCCTCCCCTCAGCCTGGACTGGGTCTGAAGCGGCTGCTTCCTGCTTTGCTGTTTCTCTTTCACTTTGGTTTTTAACCCCGAAGTGAAACTTTACGACTGGAACGATTTGGGAAAGATGTTGAGAGTTAAGGACTAGGCAAATCAAATGCCTGGCTTCTAATCTGAGCAGAAGTGAGCTGAGACCTGTCAAGTTCACTGGGAGACTTGGGAGGAGACCCTCAAATTCTCCAGGCTGCAGTTTTCCCGCTGATAAAATAAGAGGGAGGAACTGAGCTAGTGATTTTTTTTTTTTTTTTTTTTGAGACAGGGTCTTGCTTTGTCACCCAGGCTGGAGTGCAGTGGCACAAACAGCTCACTGCAGCCTTGACCTCCTGGGCTCAAGCAATCCTTTCGCCTCAGCCCCACAAGTAGCTAAGAGTACAGGTGTGCACCACCACACCCAGCTACTTTTTGTATTTTTTATAGAGATGGGGTTTCACTATGTTGCCCAGGCTGGTCTTGAACTCCTGAGTTCAAGTGATCCACCCGTCTTGGCTTCCCAAAGTGCAGGGATAACAGGCATGAGCCACCACGCCTGGCCCCTAGGCTAGTGATTTTAAATGTCATTTTAAACTAGAAAAAAAATGATAGAACTTCCCCTTCCTCATCTGCCTCCTGCTGCCACTGGAGCTAAAATAGGAGCTGCAAAGATGATCCGCTGGGGGGGGGGCTTTTTTGGGCCATCCTGTTGGCTTGGGGGAGGAGGCAAAAGCCTGCTGGCAGTGTAGACATGCTCCTGGTCTCCCTGACCACCTCTCTTGGATCTACCAACTGAGTTCCTTTAGTCTGCAGAGGTCCTAGACGTCCCAGCAACCTAGGGCAGAGCAAATTCAGGAAGCCCCTAAGTATGATCTTTTTTTTTCCCCTCTCATCTTATATGTTCTTTCAACAAAAGCCTAAGTGTGATCTTGACCCTATCTCAGCACAGCAAGAGGAGACACCTATCACTAGCTGTCCTAAAATTTCTAGCCAGAGGGCTGACCTGGCCATCTGCTAGGACTGACAATGGCTCACCGGGGAGCTGGTCTAGACTTCAGAATCTCTGCTGACCCTGGCATGCCCACTCTGTCTAAGACCACTGTAATACATTTCACGACATTTTCCCACTGGCTGGTTTACCAAATAGCCCAGGAACATGAGAAAGGCAGGAATGAGTCTCCCAACCATTCAGAAGAGGAAAACAAGTTCAGTGAAGGGCGGGGTATAGCTGTCAAGCCAGCACTGGGATTCAGGAGGATTTTATTTATTTATTTTTGGAGACAGAGTCTTGCTCTGTCACCCAGCCTGGAGTGCAGTGGCACAATATCAGCTCATTGAAACCTCCGCCTCCCGGGTTCAAGTGATTCTCCTGCCTCAGCCTCCTGAGTATCTGGGACTGCAGACACCTACCACCATGCCCGGCTGATTTTAGAATTTTTAGTAGAGATGGGGTTTCACCATATTGGCCAGGCTGGTCTCAAACTCCTGACCTTGTGATCTGCCTGCCTTGGCCTCCCAAAGTGCTCGGATTACAAGCGTGAGCCACCATGACTGGTAAGGTCAGTAAATATTTGAATGAGCTCACTGGCGCCGCCGCTCCCAAGCAGGTACAGCACAAGAGGAGCTCATGGAAGAAACAAATTTGAATCTGGAGGTTAAGGCGGGGTGCCTTTTAAAATATACACATTTTCAGAATGAAAAAGAAGGCAATTAAAAAATATAAGACAAAATTTTAAGTGCACAGACTCTTGGAAAGAGCAATTCCATGTGCAGGAATGGCTCCAACAGCTACACACGCACTCGTGCATGGAGACACATAGGAAAGGGTGTTTACTGCAGCACTGTTTACAGCAGCAAGACTGAGAACAAGCTAAACATCCTTGAGTAAAGGTCAAACAACTGGTGGTCTATGTGTCAATGGAAAGCCACATGCTCAGGAGCAAAGGTGGCCACGAACCTGTATGTGCCCACCAAGAATAACCTGCAACAGAGACTTACATGAAAAATGCAAGGTATAGAAAAGCAGAGAGAATGGCC
>NW_012121820.1:17452537-17460744 GCF_000951035.1 Colobus angolensis palliatus
TCTCGATCTCCTGACCTCGTGATCCGCCCGTCTCGGCCTCCCAAAGTGCTGGGATTACAGGCTTGAGCCACCGCGCCCGGCCACTAATTTTTCATTGTTTTTTTTTTAACCAAGTTTGAATTTTTTTTTTAACCAACATACAAGTATTGCTTTTTCAGTAAAATTATAACTTTTACACACATAAAAAACCCTCCAGCAAAAGTATCCAGAGATGACTCTTCCTAGATCTCAGGCATCAGACTCCCTGGGTTGGGAGGGGAGGCAGGACCCAGGCACCCAGATTTTGAAATGTCTCCTCAAGGGCTGCTGGTCTAGCCTTGTAGAACAGGCAGTCAGCCTCTGAAAGTAGACTGAGACAGACTGGACACTGTGGGGCTCTGGGGCGTGGAGGAGAGTGTCAGGGAAGACTGAGGGAAAACTTGACTTTAAGGCATAGGAAAGATTTGAAGAAGGCTTTGAATGTTGAACAGGTACAGCTGGGATGAGAGTTCCTATCAGGAAGGACTGGGGAAATTAAGTGAAACTGATAAGGGAAGGGAAGGGGAAGGAATGTCTTTCAATATGGGATCCTGGCAAGTCCCTTCCCTCCGAGGTTTGGTTCCTACTCATGGGAAAGGAAGGGGCTGGGCCAGAGTCTTTTCCAGACCTGCTATCCTAGGACCTTACTTTATTTCATCTCATTTAATATTAAAGGTGGTGGGGTGGGTCCCCAGCTCAGCACATGGCCACAGAGCTCCACACCTGTGCAGAGTGTAATTAAATATTTGGAGGCTCCAGAACATTCACACCAGGATCTTATGTAAGCAGCCCTTGGGCGACATCCCCGCCAGGGAGAAGGAGCAGATGGCCTTCTGCTGAGAGGCCCTTCTTCACCCTGTTGATAATTAAGCCATTACTGAAGACCTCTTTTGTTACCTTTTTTTTTTTTTTTTGAGACAGAGTCTTGCTCTGTTGCCCAGGCTGGAGTGCAATGGCGTGATCTCAGCTCATTGCAACCGCCACCTCCCGGGTTCAAGCGATTCTCTCGCCTCAGCCTCCCAAGTAGCTGGGATTACAGGCATGTATCACCACGCTTGGCTAATTTTTGTATTTTTAGTAGAGATGGGGTTTTGCCATGTTGGCCAGGCTGCTCTCAAACTCCTGACCTCAGGTGATCCGCCCACCTCAGCCTCTCAAAGTGCTGGGATTACAGGCATGAGCCACCATGCCTGGCCTCTTTTGTTACTTTGGAAGTTCGGTTTGCAGAGACTTATGCCTTGGCTTGCTTTATACCATGATGCTCCAGGCTGAGGGCTTACAGGCTGCAACAGTCTAGACCTAAGCCACAGGCCCAAACTACAGGGACCTGAAGTGGAGAGGGCCCAGGATGCAGGTTAGGAGCCTGGTGGTGGATCCTGGCTAGATCTCGGTGCTGCTGCTGCTGCAGACTCTGGGAGGTCAGAGAGTAAGTCTCTAAGGCAGCTCTGACTGTCAGTGTTTCCCCAGGGCCCGCTCACTGCCGGGCACAGAGCAGCACTTAATAAATATTTATTGAATAAGTAGCTCAGCCACAGTGACCTTGGTCAAGCCTCTTTCTAGCAGTGAACCTCAGTTTCCTTTTCTGAAAAACAAGGATGACAAGAATAGTAATACTTCCCAAAGCTGGATAAAGATCTACGGAGATAATGTATATAAAAGTACTCTGCAAATCAAAACAGGCTAAACAAATATTAAAGATCCAGAACCGTTGGCCGGGCGCGGTGGCTCAAGCCTGTAATCCCAGCACTTTGGGAGGCCGAGATGGGCGGATCACAAGGTCAGGAGATCGAGACCATCCTGGCTAACACGGTGAAACCCCGTCTCTACTAAAAATACAAAAACTAGCCGGGCGAGGTGGCGGGCGCCTGTAAACCCGGGAGGCGGAGCTTGCAGTGAGCTGAGATCCGGCCACTGCACTCCAGCCTGGGCGACAGAGCGAGACTCCGCCTCAAAAAAAAAAAAAGATCCAGAACCAACGTGCTGAAAACAAAACAAAAAGAATGAATATACGCGAGAACGAGCAAATTTACGAGAAAGCACCTGGCTCTAGATGGTCATCAAATGAATTACTACAATGGAAAGGGATGGCATACGTCACTCTAGTCCACTGTTCCAAAGTCCAAATAGCATTTCTCAGGCCATCTCTGTTCCAAAGGAGCACAAAAATCTCTCCTCAAAACCTCTGTCCAGATTTTGGTATGAAGAACATGGTTACAGTTACAACTGTAACCTGCATACCGCTGGGCTCAGAGAGTATCTGCCAAAGCAAACTGATACAGATGCTGGGGTAGATGCTGGGGTCTGCTGGAGGCAAGGGAGCAGTGGGGTGAGGGGCACCTGGAGGCTGTGCCTGCCATGTGGTTGCTCTGCTTTATGACCAAGTTTGTGTTCAGAGGAGTATGGGCTGCACACAGAGGAGAACGACTGGCTGGGAGACCCCGGCCAAGCCATCAGTCTCCTGGCTGTACACTGGGACCAACCATTGCTGCCTCCCATGGTAGCCACTCTGTAAGCACTAGTCCCCTTCCCTTTCCCTCTGTCCACTGGAGATTCCTGGCTGCAGCCTGAGAAATGGGTCCTAGGCTCCATCACTTGGCTCTCCTGTGCAAGGTACCTTGGAGACAAGTCCCTTCCTGCCTTTGTGGGTGACTGATTACTGCGGCTGGGCCCCTCTCTGGTGGGGGTTAGCTGAGAATTCCAACAGGCTCAGTGGTGGACATGCCTAATATTGCGCTGGACATACACACGGCACAACTCCAGAAGCTTCTCACAGTCCAGTATGTAAAATTGCTGGCGTGAGGGTCCCTAGTTCCTCTGACCCTTCCACCTTGAAGGAATTCTAAACTGGCACCCTGACCTTCAGGATCCTTAGAAAGCAGGATTTGTGGGCTTTTAGGATAAATGTGCTTACTCCTAATTAAAGGACAAGAAGGCTCAGCTCCCTTGGACCCTAAAAGCAGGAGTTCCCTTTCCAAGAAGCAGAGCTGAGCTGTGGGAAGAGCCACGGTTTGAAGACAATCGGCCTTGGGTCTGAGCTACCTTTTCCTTATCTGCAAAACAGGGATGGTAAGTCTACTGCCTCTGGCTTGTTGTACAGATTTCATAAGCCCCCTTGTGGAGCCCCTGGCGCAGAGCCAGGCAAACAGCAGGTGCACAAGAAATGTGCTCAGACTGTTACGTCCTGCCCCAAACCAGCAACACCCAACATTTTCCCTTCTGGCCCATCAGGGTGGTGGCCAGGCTTTCCTAAGGGAACACAAGCATTCTCTGCTACCCCAACTGGCTCTTCCTACTCCCACGGGCCCCACCCAAACCTCACCCTCTTGTGTCATCTGGACACCTGCAAAGCCTCCTCCCTGTTGTCATTTTTATTCATTCCAATTTATCCAGCCTGATTCATCTTCTGGAAAAAGTTCTCCAGTTGTGCTACCTCTGCTCTAAAACCTTCCATGGCTCCCCAGTGCCTGTTTTTTAGCTGTTTAACACTGCCTACAACCTCTTGGCTTCGCCCAGATTTTCCAGCCAGAGCTCTGATGCCTCAGCAAAACTAGCACACTCGCTGTTTCCCTAAATGCGAACTTATCCAGCTATGCTCTCTGCCACCTCCGCCTCCCTGGAATGTCAGCACCACCCTCTGCCTCTGCAAATCCAGCCCCCCTCAAAGGGCTCTTGTTTCCTCTGGCTCATGCTTACTTCTTCTTTCTCAGACAATGCTTTTCCTCAGCAGACACTTAATTACAGACTGTCACACAGTCTCTCATAATTGCAGGCTTGTCTTCTTGTCAGACCGTAAGTTCCTCAGGGCAGAGAGGCCTTGTCTGTCTATGAATCCCCATCCTCTCAGAGCCTGGCCCAGGGCTAGAAAGGCAGGGCCCAGAGAAGGAGGAGTTTTCCAAGTCTCATTCAGCTCCAGGACGAGTTCGCTTTGACCACTAGGGACCATTTCTCTTGCTCCTGTTCTGTGAGGAAACTGTTCACTGGCCAAACCAGACCTCAGGGCTCCAGTTCTCCACCTGGGGATCTAGGCCAGCGATGTACAGAGACGAGGGAGCCCGGGGCAGGGAGGCACAGCTGTGGCTCTAGTCTTGCTCTGGGATCCTAGGCATCCCTACCTGTCCCTGGGCCTGCTTCCGTGCTGTGGAACAGCAGCCATGTTTTAGCTCTAGAATGTGGCTTGTATTTCTCTTTAAGGTAGCCTTGGTTTCTAAGAATGGGTGGGTCTGTCTATTAACACAGCTGATTCCAGCACAGGTTGAGTGAGGAAAGGCAGCCACAGTTAGGTCTGGGAAATCTGGGAACCTGAGAGAGATTTACACCACATACTTCATCAACCTCATTACATTCCTGTAAGGACTAGATTTCATTCCTGCTCAGGTGTTCAATTTGTTCAATTCCACAGCCCGCACCCTGGCCCAGTCTGACTTGACAGTGCCTGCTGCCAGGACCAAGTAGGGGAAGGGTGATTTACTTCTGAAAACCACCAATCCCCACACAAAACAAAGCTGATGATGGTGATGACTGCCATTTCTTGAGGGGCTTTTACTACATGAGTTCTCATTTCCATCCCAATCTGACAGGGAAAACTGAGGCACAGAAAGCTGACTAATCCAAGGTCACACAGCAACAAGCCAGGCTGTCATACAAACCCAGGATCCTCTCAGTTCAGCTTTTCCCAGGTCATAGCTGACAGGCTCTCAGCACCAGCATCCTCTAAAGGGCTGGTTTAAAAACCTAGGGGCGTTTGATTCTTGCCCCCAGATCTGCCAAATGAGTGTGTCTAGGGATGGAGCTTTATAAAGACAAGAAATCTGTATTTTATGTATGAGAAAACTGAGGCACAGAAAGGCGACGTGATCTGCCAAGGTCATACCTTAAGCATACTCAAGAGTCCTGGTGGGACTCCAGAGTCAGCAAGGAGAGACTTCCTGGGGAAGGTGGCATTTGACAGTGTGGGCCTCTAGGGGAAGAGAGGGCACTATAGGAGAAGAGGACAGCATTAATAAAGGCTGAAGCAGGAAAGGACAGGCAACAACTTCTCAAAGTGGCTAGGGGAAGGAAGAAATACATATGGAACCACAACTGCAGCTTGCCCCCAAGAGCCCATCTGAGCTTCTGGGAAGAAAGCCTGTGTGGCGTTTACAACCCGCAAGTCTCCAGTAGTGGTCCTCTGGGTGTGTCTGGTTGCTGCTCAGGATGAGAAAGCCAGGGGAGGTGGTGACTCAGTCCCCACCCAGCCTCCAGATAGCCTCCTTTTAAATTCAAGATGAGCTCAGAGACTGGGGAAATGTCAAGAAAACCCTCCTCCCAGAACAGATGGGAACAGACCCAGGGAAGGCGGCCTGAGGGGGTACGCTAACAGGCAGAAGCCATAAATCTGTGGGCTGTGGAGAAGAGGCCAGGGCTCCAAGCCTGCCTGACACTGCTGTGGCTGTGGGCCCCAGAGCAGGTCCTTGTCTCTCTCTGGGTTCCCTATTTTTCATTCACCTGTGAAACAGGGAGCACTCCACTGGCTTCTGACTTCCAGGCCTGTTGGTGGAGAACAATGGTCAGGAAAGAGCCTGGCTGATTACACAATGCCTCACACAGCCTGGGAGAGATGAGAAGATCACTCCTATTACTATTAGAATAGTCACAGGTGCTTTCCTAGTTGCCTGAACCCCAACCACAGGGCGTGGGGGGAGGGAGAGACTGGGCTTCTGTCTAGTTCCTACAAAGAGAAAAGTCACCCAGATGTTTTTGGGAAGGGAAAGTTCACATTTATTAAGTGCCTACTGTGCACCAGAAAATACATAACCTCATTTAATCCTCATCATAATCCTGTGGTATAAATCTTGAGCCCAGATAAGAAAACTGAAGCTCAAAGAAATAATTTGCCCAAGATTACAAACGCAGTGAATGATGGAAACTGATTAAAATCAGGCGTTTGTGCTTCTGAAACCCAGAGTTTCTACTCTCTGGAACTTTTTTTTTTTTTTTTTTTTTGAGACGGAGTTTTGCTTTTGTCACCCATGCTGGAGTGCAATGGCCCGATCTCAGCTCACTGCAACCTTCGCCTCCCAGGTTCAAATGATTCTCCTGCATCAGCCTCCCAAGTAGCTGGGATTACAGGTGTGTGCCACCACGCCCGGCTAATTTTTGTATTTTTAGTAGAGGCGGGGTTTCACCATGTTGGTCAGGCTGATGTCGAACTCCTGACCTCCAGTGATCCGCCCGCCTCAGCCTCCCAAAGTGTTGGAATTACAGGTGTGAGTCACTGCGCCCGGTCGACAGGATCTCATTTTGTTACCCAGGTTGGAGTGCGGTGGCACGATCTCAGCTCACTGCAGTCTCAACCTCCTGACCTTCTGGATTCAAGCTATCCTCCTGCCTCAGCCTCCTCCAAGTAGCTGGGTTTACAAGTGCATGCCACCACACCCAGCTAATTTTTGTATTTTTTGGAGCAACAGGGTTTTGCCCTGTTGCCCAAGCTGGTCTCGAACTCCTGAGGTCAAGTGACCCGCCTGCCCTGGCCTCCCAAAGTGCTGGGATTACAGGAGTGAGCTGCTGCTCACACAATTCTTGAGGGATTCCATGATTTCAGAATCAGTCTTAGGATAAGGAATGTTATTACCATTTTATGGATTAGGAAGCTGAAGCCCAAAGGAAACTGACATCCCTAAAAGTGGGTGAGATGTGGGGACTGGGATCCTGCACCCCTCACTTCCAGGCCAGGGACCAAGCCCTTCTTTCCCACTGCAAGTAGCTGAAGTAAAGCACCAAGCACAGGGCACACAGTAAAAAGGTCAAAGGATGTTAGAGATTGTCATTATACACCAGGGGCAGGTGATAACAGCATGACAGTGACTTCTTCAGAGGCAGTGCCATGGAACAGGACCCAGAAGTCCTGGCTCAACCCTCTGTGGGTCCTTGGTCCTTTTGGCCTCATCTCTTCATCTGTAAGACAAGGTGCTTGAACAGCTGATCTCATTCCCTGCACCAAAGTTCTAGAACATCCTAAGCTCCTTGACAGAAAACCCCAGCTCTCTGCAGAGCCTCTCTCAGCTGAGGCCTTTGTTCCCCTCCTCTGCAGGGGAAGCAGGAAAAGCAGCCAAGGCTCACAACTACAAAGTGACTTTATTCCAAGTGCCACTGTCCAAGCAGGGCCCACCCTTAAACAACAATGGGATGGAACATGGAAAATCCAACTGTCCCCCAGCACAGACATCCCGATGGACACACCCACCTATCTTTACAAACGGACTAACAAAGAGCAAGCAGGATTGGGGCCTGAATTAAGAAACAGCCGTCTCCCTGTTCTATTGGAAGGGCAGGTGCATTTCCGAATAACTAGGAGGCAGTGGGGAGGAGGTTAAAGAGCCTTGGACTGTAGTATCCTAGGCCTGGATCCCTGTCCCAGCTCTGGCAGGAGCGAGCCAGCTGTTTACCCTTGGGCAAGCTCCTCTCCCTCGACGGGGCTGTTTAAAGACAATCTGACAGTTCACAAAGCATGTCTACAGATGTTTCATTTGATCGTCATGACAACCCTGCGAGGTCAGCACAATCATCCACTTTTTACAGATGGGGAAACTGACACTTCCAGAGGACAAGGGTCTCACTCAAGATTACACAACTTGAACCTGGCAGAACCAAGGCCCCAGAGGTTAGACTGCCAAAGCCAATCCTCAGGGTGGTCAGATTAAGAAGTCCTCTCCCTGCTCATCCTGAATCGAGTCTCAGCAAGATCCAGGCAGCACAGGCCTTTGTTCACTTGCCCACTCTGGTGTTCTCCAAAGTTCTGGCCATGAACCCCACAACCCAGCTGCCTAGGAGGCTGACCATCCCCCCAAACCCCCCTACCGCGAAATTTCATTACTCAAGCTGGCAAGAACGCAGCCCCCACACCCAGCCAGGGCTAAATAAACGTCCAAATGATATCACATCCTGCCGACTCCAAAATAGCCCGGCCTGCCCACAAGCGATCACAAAGTGCCAGGCCATGCAGGGCCAAGTGGGCAGGGATGCCCAGCCCGTGGTGCCCTCCACACACTCAAGCAACTAAAGCAGAAGCCTCAGAGCAGGAAGGCCCCCCACTCCCTCTTCCGCCAGACAGCCTGGCCCCTCCCTCCTTCCCCCCACCCTTTGTGGGAGGCCCCAGAGCCCCCTTGCCCCAGCGCCAGCCCTTGCCCCAGCGCCAACCCCACGGAGCCTCG
>NW_012121820.1:17462129-17462891 GCF_000951035.1 Colobus angolensis palliatus
CGGCCCAGGAAAGGAGCGCGCGCCCACGTCGGCACGCGCATGCCCGAGGATGGGGGACTCCGCCTCTCGAACCGCCTCGCCAAACCGGTTCCAGCTGGAACGCTACGCATGCTCTGTGCGGGAGGTGGACCGAGGCGGGAGTTCCCACCAGTTCACCCCGGCGACACTTCGCTGTAAGGGGGGAAACCGAGGCTCCGAGGAAGCTGCCCGAGGTGGCCCTCTCATCCCTGCATAGTCAGATTGGCCCTCCGATCCTGGCTGCTCTGCGTCCTAGGCGTTTCTAGCTGTCCTCGCCACTGCATCCTTCCTTTGCTTTGCTAACCCAGAGTGCTAGAGATTGGGTTCCAATCCCGGCTCCGCCTCTGGAGGTCTGTGTGATTTTGAACAACATCCGCATTCAACCTCCCTGAGCCTTCCATTCCTCCTGCGTCAAATAAAACAAGCACACCTACGATCTTATGGAGGGCAAAGTGACCACCAACTTGAGCCCGGTTGGCAGTAGGTGGTGTCTTCACACTTCCTTGCCTTCCCGGTTGCTGGCTTCTAGCCCGTGAGTCCCCTCTCCTCAGTGAATCCAGGTCCTGTCACTGCCTTGTGGGCCTCATCTCTCCAGGCCGCACCTATGGTAAGTCTGCTAGACGCAGAGCCAACTCTTGTTCATGACCTGCCTTGCTGGGTGACCTAGGCAAGTCCTTTCCTTTCTCGCATCTATTTTCCAAAAAATGGAGAAAAGAATTTTTTTTTTTTTTTTGAGACGGAGTA
>NW_012121820.1:17463793-17464515 GCF_000951035.1 Colobus angolensis palliatus
CCTGGAACAGATCCTTCCTTTATGGGCCTCTGAAAAAAAAAAAAAAAAAAAAAAAAATAATAATAATAATAAATGGAACTGAGGGTTAGCCAACCATTTTGAATCCAGGCACTGTGCTAAGCACTTTGAAGGTCATAGTTTACTTCATCCTCAGTCACTTATGCTACGCCTGTACTATTCACTTTAAGTTGGTTATTTTTATTTTTTATAGCGACAATAAAAGCCTGTTGCTCAGGCTGGTCTTGAACTCCTCGGCTCAAGCGATCCTCCCACCTCGGCCTCCCAAAGTGTTGAGATTACAGGCGTGAGCCAAGGTTGATTTACTTAGGAAAAAAATAAGGTACATTTGTTAATTTGTTATGGGCCTGGACGACCCAAGGCAGCACATACAGCACAGGATGAAATATCATTATTCCACCTCCATCTCCACCCTCCCAAATTCAATAACACACTCCCTATGTGACCTTGAACAAGTCCCTTTCCCTCTCTGGGATTCACCAGCCCTATCTGTTCCCTGGAGAGAAACTGGACCAAGGCAAGATTTTTCAAACTGTGGACCATGATTGACACCCTGAATAGAGATCACTGGGGGCACCAATTGAAAAGCAGATTCTGGGCCAAGTGTGGTGGCTCACGCCTGTGATCCCAGCACTTTGGGAGGCCGAGGCGGGTGGATCATGAGGTCAGGAGTTTGAGACCAGCCTGGCCAACATGGTGTAAAC
>NW_012121820.1:17465465-17469101 GCF_000951035.1 Colobus angolensis palliatus
TCTGTCTCAAAAAAAAAAAAAAAAATTAGCTGGGTGTGGTGGCATGTGCCTGTGGTTCCTCAGCTTCTCAGGGAGCTGAGGTGGGAGGATTGCTTAGGCCTAGGAGGTCAAAGCTGCAGTGAGCTGTGATCGTGCCATGGCACTCCAATTTGGGTGACAGAGTGAGACACTGTCTCAAAAACAGGGACAGGGAAGAGTGAGGATCCATATACTCAGCACACAGTAGGCACTTGATTAATCAGGCATGTCCTAGTCCCAGGCTTGGTGGACCCCAGACAGGAAGCCTGCCTTCGGCCCAGCAACCTCTGTGGAGAGGTGTCTGTTCCAGCAGTAGGGAATTTTGTTTCCTCATTACTCACTCTAGGAAGGCCTCCTGGGTCCTCCCATTATTCTCTGACCCTATGGCCCCTGTCCTGACCTCACTGTCACTTATCTAGACCACTGCATCAACCTGTGAGTGGCCTCTCAGCCTCTAATCCATCCTGCCCATGTTGCTAGAGGACTTCCCCTGCAAATCCTGCAACATACCTTCATCACCCATGCTTGTACCTCTTTACCAGGACTGGGTGGCTCCCACGCACAGGGGACAATGGAGAACTCAGGGCTTTGAAGTCAGGCACACCCAGGTGGGAAACAGTTCCCTGACCTACACGCTGGGTGACTTTGACCTTGATAGATAATCACCTTCTCTAGGCTGATGTTTGTGAAATATCTGTAAATGTGTGTGCGTGTGTGTGTGTGCACATGCATGTTGGGATAAGTGGGATAGATCAGGAATTGCAGATGTATGTAACTCCTTTGGCTACAGCAGACATCGCGAATTGATGGTGGCACCTTTCTTTGCTTAACCAAATCTCAGAACTGAGCTCCAGGGATCAGAGATGACACGTGGTTCAAGTCCATTTGCAATCTCTGGACATGATGGTCTTTGAGTTTCCTCTTAGCCCTGACACTGTGGGGACTAGATGGGTTGGGCTAACAAGAGCCTGCGGTGGAGTAAGGGGACGGGTGGGCCCAGGGTAGGGTTGGAGGACAGGGTTGACTGGAGGGTTGACTGTGTACTGCAATTTTATCAATCTCCCCTCCTGTATATGGAGTGTGGGGGCGTGGTTAGAGGTAGGAGGGGAGTCAGTCAGAGAAGAAGCTGGGGGATGGAAGATGGGACAAAGCAGGGCAGGCATAGCAGCTGGTGACTGGACTGTCACAGATGGGAGGTACCCGTGGGTCCCCAAACCAAGGCCTCACAACACAGATAGAGACTTTGAGGCCCAGGGAAGCCAGGGAAGGGCAGGAGCCCACTCAGAGTGACACAGATCTCAGGGTCCCTGAGCAAGGAGCAAGGGTGGTTCCCAGGCCTGGAGCCCATCCCAGCTCAGCCTAGAGCCACAGGCACTGTCAGGGAGTGAGCCCAAGTGTGTGTGCCTGTGTGCTTGCATACACTCAGGTGCAGAGAATGCAGCTGGCAGGAATGGGGGTATACCCCGCAGCCCACCACCATGCCTGCCCAGGCCCCTGGCTGCCATCACAGCCTCCCTGTGATTCAGAGGGAGTGGGAGAGACACAGAAAGGGAGGAAGGGGAGGAGGGTGAGAAACTGAGAGGGAAGGAAGGCAGAGAGGGTGGGAGGGAGAAGCAGAGAACTGAGGGAGACAGACAGAAGGCAAAGATGGTGGGGGGAGAAAGAGGAAGAGGAAGGGAGGGTAAGCTGGGAGAAAGAGAGGGAGACGGGCAGAGTAAGAGGAGGGAGGGAGGAGGAGGGAGGATGTTCTCCTTTTTCTCAGAGGCATAGAGAGAAAAGAGGCAGGAGGGGGCAGATTGGGGAGTGATGGCACCCCCAAGCCCCCTTCTAGATAGGTCCTTTGGCTGGGGAGGGGCACGCATCCACAGCGGCTGCTTCTCCCACCATCCCAACTAGAGTTGACCCAGCCTGCCAGTCACCTGCCAGAGCTATTTCTGGAATGTGGAATCTGGGTCAGACAGGGGGAGGGAGAAGGGGACAGCAGTAGTGGCACTGGCAGTGGGGAACTGGCCAGGCACATGTGGGTGGGTGGGCAGGAAGGCAGCTCCTCGCCCTGCCCATGCCCTGCTTGAGAGGGGCTCTCACTGCCTCAAAACTGCCGCTCCCCCACATCTACCCACTAGCCTGCACAGATGCCTCTGTGAGAGGGACAGAGCCTTCATGCCCCTCAGCAATGTGAGGGCTCAGAACAGCCCTGGGGGTGGGGACAGGACCTGATTGCTCACTCCTTGGAAACAGATGCTGAGGAGTAAGGGGGCAGCCTTCTGAGCAGGGGTGACCCTGCAGGGAGACAGTAGCTGGATGTGCAGTGGTGAGGATGTGCCTGTGTGTGCTGGTGTTTGTCTGTGGAGGGAGTGATTTTGGGCAGGCTCGCCATATATGGTTGTACAAGTTTTATACTGATCAAGGATGCTACATATCAGGGTCAGGGGGGAGCCATTCACCACACAGACATAATTTAATTATATAATTATTATGACAAATTTCTGGCAAATGGAAGTAAAAGGACCTTATTCCAATAAAAAGTGTGACACGACAGTTTTTCAACAGATGGCAGTTAAGTGTCTTAAGGAATGCCCCTTCTTTCTTTCTTTTTTTTTTTTTTGAGACAGAGTCTCGCTCTGTCACCCAGGCTGGAGTGTAATGGCGCAATCTCGGCTCACTGCAACCTCTGCCTCCCGGGTTCAAGTGATTCTCCTGCCTCAGCCTCCCGAGTAACTGGGATTATAGGCGCCTGCCACCACGCCCAGCTAATTTTTGTATTTTTAGCAGAGACAGGGTTTCACCATATTGGCCAGGCTGGTCTTGAACTCCTGACCTCAGGTGATCCACCCGCCTTGGCCTCCCAAAGTGTTGGGATCACAGGTGTGACCCACCGTGCCACGCCTCTTTTTTCTCTTTTTAAAGACAGGGTCTCATTCTGTTACCCAGGCTGGAGTACAGTGGCATGATCATGGCTCACTGCAGCCCGACCTCCCAGGCTTAAGCAAATCCCACCTCAGCCTCCCAAGCAGCTGCGATCACCATGCCCAGCTAATGTTTTTATTTTGTAGAGACAGGTTCTCACTATGTTGCCCAGGCTGGTCTTGAACTCCTGGGCTCAAGTGATCCTCCCACCTTGGTCTCCCAAAGCATTGGGATTATGGGTATGAGCCACTGCACCCGCCTCTGTTTCTTTTTAGACAGGGTTTTGCTCTGTCACCCAGGCTGAAGTGCAGTGGCTAACTAAAAAAATTTTTTTGTAGAGATGGAGTCTCACTATGTTGCTGAGGCTGGTCTTGAACCTCTGGCCTCAAGAGATCCTCCCACCTCAGCCTCTGAAAGTGCTCGGATTATAGCACCATGCTCAGCACTGTACCTGGCCTGAGCTTGCTCCTTTTGGATGCATTTGTTAAAGACTTACAAGACAAAGGAGCCAAGCATAGTGGCTCATGCCTGTAATCCCAGCACTTTGGGAGGCCAGGGCAGGCGTATCACTTGAGGTCAAGAGTTCGAAACCAGCCTGGCCAACATGGTGAAACCCCCGTCTCTGCTAAAAATACAAAAATTAGCCAGGCATGGTGGTGCATGCCTGCGGACCCAGATACTTGGGAGGCTGAGGCAGGAGAATGACTTGAA
>NW_012121820.1:17469801-17495962 GCF_000951035.1 Colobus angolensis palliatus
TACAAAAAAAAACTACCCGGACGAGGTGGCGGGCGCCTGTAGTCCCAGCTACTCGGGAGGCTGAGGCAGGAGAATGGCGTGAACCCGGGAGGCAGAGTTTGCAGTGAGCTGAGATCCGGCCACTGCACTCCAGCCTGGGCGACAGAGCGAGACTCCATCTCAAAAAAAAAAAAAAAAAAAAAAAGAAAAGGAGGAACTTAAAAGAAATAGCTAGGCCAAGTGCCATGGCTCACACCTGTAATCCCAGTACTTTTACAAGGCCAAGGTGGGAGGATCACTTGAGCCCAGGAGTTCAAGACCAGCCTGGTAGAACATAAGGTGACCCCATCTCTACAAAAAATTTAAAAATTAGCCAGGCATGGTACTGCATGCCTCTGGTCCCAGGTATTCAGGAGGCTGAAGCAGGAGGATCACTTGAGCCCGGGAGGTCAAGGCTATAGTGAGCTATGACCATGCCACTGCACCCATGCCTGGGTGACACATGGAGATCCTGTCTGAAAAAGTAAAAAATAGCCGATCTTCAAGGAATGTTTAGAGGAAAGGGAAGGAGACCAGAACTTGCTTAGTTGGAAAATAAATTTGTCAACTCCAGCCCCTCCAGACAGTAAACCATTCTCAAATTAAGATACAGCTTCATTAGGCATGGTGGATCACACCTGTAATTCTAGCACTTTGGGAGGCCGAGGCAGGCGGATCACCTGAGGTCAGGAGTTTGACACCAGCCTGGTCAACATGGAGAAATCCTATCTCTACTAAAAATACAAAATTAGCTGGGCATGGTAGTGCATGCCTGTAATCCCAGCTACTTGGGAGGCTTGAGGCAGGAGAATTGCTTGAACCCAGGAGGCAGAGGTTGCGATGAGCTGAGATCGCGCCATTGTACTTCAGCCTGGGCAACAAGAGCAAAACTCAAAAAAAAAAAAAAAAAAGATACATCCTCAGGGCAAAGATCAAACCAAGATCATGGCCAGTTAAGATGCAGTATGTGCACAGGATCAAATCAAGGTGTGGTTATAATATCTCTTATTAACACTCTAAAAATAGTAGAGCCAGGCGTGGTAGCTCACACCTGTAATCCCAGCACTTTGTGAGGCCGAGGTGGGTGGATCACTTGAGGTCAGGAGTTCGACACCAGCCTGGCCAACATGGTGAAACCCTGTCTCTACTAAAAATACAAAAATTAGCCAGGCATGGTGGCGAGCACCTGTAGTCCCAGCTACTGGGGAGGCTGAGGCATGATAACTGCTTGAACTTGAGAGGTGGAGGTTGCAGTGAGCCAAGATCGCACCACTGCACTCCAGCCTGGGCGACAGAGAGAGAGACTCTGTCTCAATCAAGCAAGCAATCAATCAATCAAGATACCAGGTAGCAGATGCTATTATCTGGTCAAAAGGGCCTCCAAAAGCTTAAGGGCATGGTCCCACAGAAGCCCAAAGTAAGCATCAAGTCAAGAGAGAGGCATGACTCAAAAACAATTACGGGTGTGGCTTTTGGCACTTGAAATTACAAGGAATCAAATACATAGAAAACTCATCAAATGTTTGAGGTAAGTGCATGGGTAAGATTGACCAGCTTAGGCTAAAGGGAGTAAGACCACTCAAGATGCAAAAGACATCTAGTTCCCTAACTTTCTTTAGGAAGGAAGCAAGCTAAGAAAGGTGTTCCACTGCCCAAGACTATATTCTCCAAGTTCTCTTTAGAAGTGGCCAAAAATTCTGATGGAGAAGTAAGTGCTTTCAGAGAGCAGAATCAAGAGCTGTGGAGAACAACAGACTAGAAAATCAACCCCAGGGAGAACTTGGACCTAATCAACAAATCTTAATGCATTTGCCCAACAGTTGCTCAGGACTTCAGAATTGCTGTGGATCAGTAAGTCTCTGAATCTCCATTTTCCTCTTTTCTGAACAGGAGTGTTAACTGCAGTTATCCTGTCCCTGTTTCACCAGTGTATGCTGTGTGGTTGGGGAGGGTTAGACTGTGGGGTAGAAAAGTAGTTTCTTTAAAAAATTAAGTCAATTGTTCAACAGAGGCCACATCCAGAGCTGACATAGATAGATCTTAAGAGTCTGATCCAATCTCATGATTTGATGAGATTTTTGGGGGTCTTGGGAATAAACATTTTCTACATGGAAAGGGCATAAGTAAATACAGTCAAGACAATGGATCATGGAGCACTGAATTGTTGACCCTGATTCTTTTTTTTTTTTTTTTTGAGACAGAGTCTTGCTTTTGTTGCTGGAGTGCAATGGTACAATCTCACTGGAGTGCAATGGTGCAATCTCGGCTCACTGCAACCTCCACCTCCTGGGTTTAAGCGATTCTCCTGCCTCAGCCTCCCGAGTAGCTGGAATTACAGGCAGGGACCACCACGCCTGGCTAATTTTTGTATTTTCAATAAAGACGGGGTTTCGCCATGTTGGCGAGGCTGGTCTCGAACTCCTGGCCTCAAGTGATCCACCCGCCTCGGCCTCCCAAAGTGCTGGGATTACAGGCATGAGCCACCGTGCCCAGCCAGAGCCTGATTCTTTACCTCCCCGCCCCCCGTGGCCACACCCTTTGCCATATGAATATAGTTTCCTACACAAAGGTGAGCAGGTACTTTTCCATCCCTTGTCTATGAGCTCAGTCATATGACTTGTGTTAGCCAATAGGATGTTAGCAGGTGTGACATGAGCAGAGGCCTTGAAATGTGCTTGTTTGGTTAGTTAGGCTTGCTCTTCTGTCTTCTGCCATCACCATAAGGAGAATATTCCCTGGCTAGACCACTGATCCCAGGAGGACCCTTTGGTCCCAGGAGGAGGATGAAAGACAGGTGGAGCAGAACTGTCCCAACTGACAAACTTGGGAGAAAGAAATAAATGTGAATTGTTGTATTATGCTGATTTTGTGGTTGTTTGTTATGCAGCATAATTGTAGCAAGAGCTGACCAATACAGGGACCCAGGCAATATTGGGACATGTAGCCCATCCCCTGTCTTCAGTCCATTCATAAGTGACGGGGGTTCGAAAAACTGGTGAGGGATGGTTTATTTGAAGAGAATTGCTAGGGGTGCTGTCTATCCCTCCAGGCCCACTTAATGCTTAGAGAACTTCGCATGGCTGTGAGGATATGGGAGATGTTATCCTTCACCCGAGGCCCCTTTGGAATTGTAGCAGTGTCTGGGACAGCCTGGGAGAGCTCTTCTGGATTTGGAGGACACAGAACCTGGGCCTCAGCTCCTATTTGGAGACCTTGAAGGTAGAGAGGCTGGCGGGGCTACCGGTAACAGCAGGACTAGAAGGAAGGCTGTAGCAGGCCAGTCTATACTTTCAGAGGCTGTAGCGGACCAGTCTATACTTTCAGAGTCCCATAAGGCAAAGGCCCTTGTTTTCAAATGCATTCAGTGGTCACCAAGAGGGAAAGTAGGGCTGGAGTTGTCTTCAAAGGATTCTACCCAAGATGCCTGACTAGCAGAGCCAGGTGCCCTAGCAGAAAGAAGCTGAGTGGGGAGGAGGCAGACTGCCAGATGGAGAAGCTGAGGGGGAATAAGAAACAGTGAGGTGAAGCAAGATTGCCCATGCTGGGAAAGACAGCACTGGGGACCCTGCAGAGTGGGAGAAAGAGCCACCATGTGGCATCAGAGAGTCCCAATGCCAGACAACACCTCCCTGGCTACCATCCCTTCCCAAGTGGAGGAACCAGAAACAGACAGAGGTGAACAAGGAACAGAGAAGACACCGGCCGGGCGCGGTGGCTCATGCCGGGCGCGGTGGCTCAAGCCTGTAATCCTAGCACTTTGGGAGGCCGAGACGGGCGGATCATGAGGTCAGGAGATCGAGACCATCCTGGCTAACAGGGTGAAACCCCGTCTCTACTAAAAATACAAAAAACTAGCCGGGCGAGGTGGCGGGCGCCTGTAGTCCCAGCCACTCTGGAGGCTGAGGCAGGAGAATGGCGTAAACCCGGGAGGCAGAGCTTGCAGTGAGCTGAGATCCGGCCACTACACTCCAGCCTGGGCGACAGAGCAAGACTCTGTTTAAAAAAAAAAAAAAAAAAAAGAAGACACTGATCAGACCAGATTGGACCCTTACTAACTGAAAACGAGACTGTTCCTTAAATATTAAAAGTGACTGGAAAAGCTCAAGGATCTGCCCCAGATATAACCCATTGGCAGGGCAAGGAGACCGGAGAGGGTGCAACAGGCAATAGTGAGACAGTTGTTTCTTGCTCTGCCTCCTGCAAATAGAAGTTCATTCAGTCAATAAATTGGTTACCTATGTATAGAATATCTATGGGATTCAAGTTCATTTATTTACATCAAACACGGGTTGAGCACTTGAAGCAATGCCTCTCTTCCTACAACAATCCAACCCCAATTGCTTTTTTATTTTTTCTTTGAGACAAGGTCTCGCTCTGTCACCCAGGCTGGAGCGCAGTGGCTCGATCTTGGCTCATGGCAACCTCTGCCTCCCGGATTCAAGTGATTCTTATACCTCAGCCTCCCAAGTAGCTAGAACTACAGGCGTGTACCACCACACCTGGGTAATTTTTGTATGTTTAGTAGAGACGGCGTTTCGCCATGTTGGCCAGGCAGGTCTCGAACTCCTGACCTCAAGTGATCTGCCTACCTTGGCTTCCCAAAGTGCTGGGATTATAGGCATGAGCCACCACGCCCAGCCCCCAATTGCTTTTGATTTTCAGGAAGCTCAGAGTGAAGTCTGAGAACCAATAATAACAGCTACCACTTACCAAGTTCCTACCACAAGCGAGTCCCTGCCTAAACATGTCCGGTGCACAGTATTATTTCATCTCCTTAAGAGCTCCCTGGGGTCTGGTGTATGCCCTCAATTTATACATGGAGAAACTGAGGCTCAGGGAGGAGAACTAGCTTGCCAGAGTAAGCTCAAACCTCTCTCTACTATTGATAAACAATAAATTGTGCTGTTTTTCCTTGGTTTTGATTTTCTATTATTATTATTTTGAGACAAGGTCTCGCTCTGTCTCCTAGGCTGAAGTGCAGTGGTGTGAACATAGCTCACTTCACCTTTGATCTCCTGGGCTCAGATGACCCCCCTGCTTCAGCCTCCTGAGTAGCGAGGACCACAGATATATGCCAACCCGACCAGCTAATTTTTAATTTTTTTAGAGTCCGGGTTTCATCATGTTGCCCAGGCTGGTCTCCAACTCCTAGGCTCAAGTGATCTGCCTCGGCCTCCCAAACTGTTGGGATTATAGGTGTGAGCCACTGCGCCCGGCTAATTTTCAATTATTTCTTTTTATTTTTTTGACCATCTTAATAATACTTAATAAGGTATACACGTGCCATGGTGGTTTGCTGCACCTACCAACCCGTCATCTAGGTTTTAAACCCTGCATGCATTAGGTATTTGTCCTAATGCTCTTCCTCACCTTGTCTCCCACCACCCCCTCCGACAGGCCCTGGTGTGTGATGTTCCCCTCCCTGTGTCCATGTGTTCTCATTGTTTACCTTCCACTTATGAGTGAGAACATGCAATTTTCTATTTCATGGCTTGCTCAGTTATACAGGGTCCCCTTTTTTCTCTGATCACATATGGGTTATCTCCAGATGATTTAGAACAAGAATCCAGGGCCAGGCATGGTGGCTCATGCCTATATTCCCAGCACTTTGAGAGGCCATGATGAGCAGATCCCTTAAGGTCAGAAGTTCGAGACCAGCCTGGTCAACATGGTGAAATCCCATCTCTATTAAAAATACAAAAATTAGCCAGGCATGGTGGCACGTGCCTGTAATTCCAGCTACCTGGGAGGCTGAAGAATGAGAATTGCTTGAACCTGGGAGGCAGAGGTTTCAGTTAGCCAAGATCATGCCACTGCACTCCAGCCTGGGTATGGAGTGAGACTCTGTTGATCAACAACAACAACAACAACGAAACACCCAAGAATCCAGAAGGTATTCCCTGATTGTGTATATGAGAGAAGCCTATAAACGCATCCCTTTGAGAAGGCTCAGTGCAGACCCCACCCTCACGGCAGGCTTCTCTCCAGGTTCCAACCTCCCCTGCAGGTTTGCATACCTGAACTAATTCCAAGAGGCAGGTCAAGCTTCAGGAAGCCCTGACTACAGCAGGTGGCTGCTCTAAGCCAATGAGCAACCAAGTACCCCACAAGCTCCAGCCCCCTCCAATACCTCCCACACCCCCCAAGGATGGCATCTGCCTCTGGGACCCCCATTTCAGCACCAGTGGCCAATTGGCTGGAAGTTCAGCTCCAAGGTCTCCTGCTTTTGCTCCCAACCATCCCCCTGGTGCAGGCCAGCCCGAGACAGATTCCTCCCTGTATCCTCCCAGGCTGGCCCACCGGGCTTGGTCCTTAGCGACCCCTTGAAAAGAAAAAAAACCCATCCCTCATCACAGTACTCACTCGGAAGCGTGCGACTATTGCTGAGGCTGCCGGTACTGGGCGGTGGGGAGAGGGACTGCAGGGAGACACTGTCCTCCTCCTGCGAGCAGCCTGCCTGGATGGCACGCAGGTAGCTGTGGCTGCGGGAGCGGAAGTAGCTGGGCAGTGGCAAGTCAAGCGTCTCTGCCGCTGTGGACTCTGCTTCACTGCAGGCTGACTCGCAGGCCGCCTCATACTGGTCACTCAGCTCTGCCTCCCGTACCTGTCCAGGTAAAGGCAGGCATGAGGGGCTGGCTATCTTGCCCATCATGGGGGGAGAGGTTCTTGGTGGTAGGCTCAGGGCAGGGCTGGACAGTCTGTGGGGTCTGACCTCAGCCCACCCAGCTCCATCTCACTCAGGGTATGTGATGGGCAGATGGAGCCCTTAAGAAAGAAACAGCCCCACCTCTCTGGGCCTCAATTTTCCCATCTCTATAATGAGAACAAAATTGGAATACCTCAGGATATTAACTCTGTGATAAAAATCAGGGTCCAAACTGATTAATAGATTTTAAGGGCACATCTGAATTTAGTGTGAAAGAGGTCTATAATCAATTAGCAATGTCTGTCCTGAATGTTGGAATGGGGGTGGCAGTAGGTATGCTGGATATTTACCATCTTATGGTCCAATCCCTTTATTTTACAAGGAAAGAAACCAAGGGTCACTGAAGGGAAGACATTTGCCACAGGTACCCGGTGAGGAAATGGCAGAACCAACACTCCAAATATGTATTTAAGGAAAATTAATCTCGCTCTGGTATACAGAATGGATGTTGGGAAAGGGGTCTGGAATGGAGGCAGAGGCCAGAGATGAAGCTGAAGCAATTGTCTGGTGGGAGAAGATAAAACTGGAGTGAGGGTAGTTGCAGTGAGGATTGATTAATGATGTCTGCCATGGACAGTATGGAAAATGGTGATGTGTATGCTATTTGCTATCTTGCATCTAGTTCAACTTTGTGTAGATGGTTCCTAAGTATTTCTCCAGAAATGACTGTCTAGGACCCTGCAAATCTGAAGCCAAGGGTGTGGGCCTTGAGGGGCCTCACCATGCACATACTCTTTGAGGGTTCTAGAAGGGCTATCTGACCCATGTCAGGCCATGTTGGTAACTGAAGACCACAGAGGATAAGCTGGGGAGTCAGTTGGCCAAAGATGTGGACATCCTGGGGGTTGGCCTGGGCCAGAGGGGGAGGGGGCACAAGCTGACTGACCATGTGGAGGGAAAGATTGATCTGGGCCTGGGGCCAGCTGTGTCCCACCCAGCTGTGTAACCTCAGGCCATCACTATCTTCTCTGGGTTAGTTTCTCCTCATCTATGTGAAATAGATGCTCATGTTCTCATCTGAGACTGCATCAGGTCAAACAATTAGATGGGTGTTCACCCAATTTGGAGGGTGAATGGAAAGTTCTAAATCTGTGCTTTTTTTTTTTTTTTTTTTTTTTGAGACAGAATCTTGCTCTGTCTCCCAGGCTGGAGTGCAGTGGTGCGATCTCGGCTCACTGCAACCTCCACCTCCCGGGTTCAAGAAATTCTTCTGCCTTGGCCTTCTGAGTAGCTGGGACTACAGGTGTGTGCCACCATGCCCAGCTAATTTTTGTATTTTTAGTAGTGATGGGGTTTCACCATGTTGGCCAGGCTGGTCTCAAACTCCTGACCTCGTGATCTGCCTGCCTCGGCCTCTCAAAGTGCTGGGATTACAGGCATGAGCCACTGCGCCTGGCCAAATCTGTGCATTTCAATTTGGCAGCCACAAGCCATGTATGGCTATTTAGGTTTAAATTAATTAAAATTCAGCCTGGGTAACATAGTGGAACCCCAGCTCTACAAAAGAAATTAAAAATATAAAAATTAGCCAGGTGTGGTAGCATGTACCTCAAGTCCCAGTTACTTGAGCCCAGGAGTTCCAGGCTGCAGTGAACTATGGTCGTGACACTGCACTCTAGCCTGGGGGACAAAGCAAGATCTTGTCTCTAAAAAAATTTAAAAATGATAATAATGATTGATTAGGCCAGGTGTGGTAGCTCATGCCTGTAATCCCAGCACTTTGGGAGGCCAAGGTGGGTAGATCACTTGAGGTCAGGAGTTCGAGACCAGCCTGGCCAACATGGCGAAACCCCATCTCTATTAAAAATCTCAAAATTGGCCGAGCATGGTGGCACATGCCTGTGGTGCCAGCTACTTGGGAGGCTGAAGCAGGAGAATCACTTGAACCCTGGAGGGGGAGGTTGCAGTGAGTTGAGACTGGGCAACTGCACTCCAGCCTGGGTGATAAAACGAGACTCCGTCTCAAAAAAAAATTTTTTTTGATTAAAATTAAATAAAGTTCCATAGTCACAGGAGCCATATTTGACTTGCTCAAGACCACAGGTAGGCCAGACACAGTGGCTCATGCCTGTAATCTCAGCACTTTGCGGGGCTGACGTGGAAGGATCACTTGAGTTCATGAGTTTGAGACCAGCCTGGGCAACATAGCGAGACCCTGTCTCTAATAAAAAATTAGCCAAGGATGGTGGCGCGTGCCTGTAGTCCCAGCTACTCAGGATGTTGAGGTGGGAGGATCACCTGAGCCTGGGAGGTCAAGGCTGCAGTGAACCATGATTGCACCACTGCACTCAGTATGGGTGACAGAGTGAGACCCTATCTCAAAAATAAGTAAATAAATAAAGTCACATATAGCTAGTGGCTACCTTATTGGACAGTGTGGATTATAGAACATTTCTATCATAACAGAAAGTTCTACTGTATAGTACTGATAAATTAAAATATAGGCCATGTGGCAAACCCAAAATTCACTCAGAAGGAGTGTTAAAGAGATAGGTGTTTCTCCTCCAAAACTGCATCCTGAAGTTATGAAGAGACCCTCATGACTACCGGGAGCATGAGGTCTTGCTTTGGGATCACACAGGAACCACATGGCTCTGGAACTAGACCGCCACAGGTCCAACCCTTGGCCCATCATTTCCTCGCAATATTAACATAGGCAAGTCACTTAATTGCTTTGTGCCTCAGTTTCCCCACCTATAAAATGGGGCTATAGTCCCCATTTCACAGGGTTGTGGTAAAGATGAAATGAGAGAATTCATATCACAGGCTTAGGATAGAGTCCAAGAGAGTATGCACCTAGTAACCTCTACCCACGAATACAGGTAACTCCGTGGAGTCTGCCAATGTTGGTTAAGATGCTCTTGAGCCATCAGAGGCGAGACCAGCTGGTCAGTGCTGCTGTTGTGTGTATCACTGAGGATTTACTGTGTAGCGGGCACTGTTCTGGGGGCTTTGTATGTTAATATATCACATCCTTACCACTCGCCTATTAAAGGTGGATGGGGAAGAGGTGGCTTGGCCCACTGTGGGCTCTTTAAACAACTTCTTGAATCGTGTTCAGGAGGAACACACAGCTCCTGTGACATGGGAGAGAGGGACACATGGGGTATCCATGGCTAGAATTAGTAGCTGGAGGTCTGGTCCTAGTTTTGCCCCTGTGGGTTGTGTGACCTTGCACAAGTCCCTTACACCCTCCTGGCTCAAAGTGGGGTTGATCTCAGAGTACCTTTCCTGCCCCTGGTTTTTGGTCTTTGGCCTGGGAGGGAGGAGAGGGACACTTCCAGGGGCAGGAAAGGAGTGTCTGGGAGGTGGTGCCTTTAGGGCAGCCAGACAGTGCTGTGAGCAACATAACCTCGCCAACCTGTGTGAAGCTGGAAAGTCTCCACACTCACTCCAACATCCCAGCATCCTTAAATGTCCTCCTGGGGCTCCAGAAAGGAGAAAAGCCAAGGGATCTGGGGGCTGGGACCTGGAAGCTAATATCACCAGCCCCCAGCCCCTGACCTGTCCAACTTCAACAGTCTCCCTAGGCCTGACCCAGGCTTTGTGGGAGGAGAGAGAAGGGCAGGAGTCCTGGAGTTATTTCTTGCCCCATCCACAGCACCTAGCTCATTCTTCCCCATCTTCAAAAGGAGGAAACTGAGGCACACAGAGATGAAGCAATAAGGGCAGGGAGTGGAGGGTCAGGACACCAATGTGAGCCTAAACTCCATCCATTGGAAGTGGATTTTCTGGTGATGGCTCTGCTTATACCCGCCTGGACTGGGTGCTGGGACCACTCAGAGGGCAGGCCTAAGACCCAGACCTACACTTTGGGACTGGGGTGGAAGAGAAGGGCAAACATACTGACCTGCTGCTCATGGCCAAACAACTGGGGGATCAGGGAGGCCTGTCCAAAAATCTGCAGGAAAGAGAGGGTGAGGGTTATGGGGGGACCAGGGCTGGGGCTGGGGTCGGGGATTCAGGGTCAGTTGCAAGGAAACTTGAAGCTGGCTGGTCTAACCTCCTCCCCACACTGGCTGGGACCCAGCTGCTAGGAGGTCTCACTTGGCTTCTTCCAGGGATGGGAGGCTCACTCCTTCTGGGGCTGGGCATTACTGAGGACTTATAATCTGCTGTTTAAAAGTCCTTCTTGACCGGGCGCAGTGGCTCAGGCCTGTAATCCCAGCACTCTGGGAGGCCAAGGTGGGCAGATCACCTGAGGTCGGCAGTTCAAGACCAGCCTGACCAATATGGAGAAACCCCATCTCTACTAAAAATACAAAATTAGCCAGGCATGGTAGCACATGCCTGTGGGAGTTACTAGGGAGGCTGAGGCAGGAGAATCACTTGAACCCGGGAGGCAGAGGTTTCGGTGAGCCGAGATCACGCCCTTGTACTCCAGCCTGGGCAACAAGAGCGAAACTCCATCTCAAAATAAACAAATAAACAAACAAACAAATAAAATAAAAGTTCTTCTTTAGGTCTAGCCCCTGTGACCATGTATCTTCTGTCTGCTGCCTCTCATCTGGCAGGCAGCTCACCTGGAGATACAGATTAGGGATGGAGCCCAGAGCCTGCTCTTCCCCAGCCTAGGATATCTCTGACTTTGGGGCCAAATATGTGGCTTGGGTCACTCAAGCTTCTAGGGGTGAGGCTGTGAGGGGTCAGAGGATCCTGGACTAGGAGAGAACTGGGACTGGGCAGTGGGTGGTGGGTGAGACCTGCTGCTGCCCCCAGCCTGGCTGATTCATAAGCCTTTTTGTGTAGTTAAAGGGCAAAGGTGTCTCGGGTGCCAGGCCCAGGCCTGGGTGGAGATGGGATGTGTAGAGAGACAGACAGACACAGAGAGAAACATAGAGATGGAGACACACTGGAGAGAATCAGAGAAAAATGTGAATGAGGGGAGAGAGAGAAAAAAAACAGACGGAGACAGACACAGACAGGAAGACTGAGATGAGAAAACGTGGTGGGATGGGAGAGACAGGGAGGGATGCCGTCCATTCAGCAAACACCTACTGAGCATCTGCCCTGTGCCAGGCACTGTGCCAGGCACTGAGGACACTGCAGGGAACAAGACAGCAAGGCCCCCACCCCCAGGAGATCCTAGTTTTAAGAGGGAAACAGACATTAAGTAAATAAGCAAACGATTCTAGTTCCAGGCAGTGTCAGTTAAGCAGGGTAAAGGAACAGCGCCTGGGAGGGCTACTTTAGACAGAGCGATCACAGGCAGCCTCTCTGAGGAGGTGACATTCGAGCAGAGACCTGAAACACGAGGAGCCAGCTGTGCAAAGATTTGAGAAGAGGAAACAGCAAATGCGGAGGGCCTGGAGCAGATTGATGTGGCACGCTCCTATATAAGGAGCAGAAAGGAGGCCAGTGTGGCTGGAGCAGGGCAAGGGACAGGGTCCAACAGGGAGGCAGGGCCTAGGTCTTACAGGGCTTCACAGGTCCAAGTAAGGACTCTGGTTTTCCCTCTGCGGGAGGTGGGAGACAAGGGAGGGTCTTGAGCAGGGGTGTGGCTTTGACAGCTCCATTCGGCCACTAAGTATGGATTGGAGGACAGCAGTTCAGGTGTGACTTGGTGGAGTCTGGATGAGGGGGGCAGGGGAAGGGGGTTCCCTGGGCTGGGGCACTCTACCCCTCCCCATGTCTGAGGGGCTGGGGAAGGAGTTTGGCTAGGCCAGGAATAATGGAGTTGTGAGAAGTCAGGGTCCCAAAACTTTCTAAGCAGTCCTCTAACCCTGGTCCTGGGCCTGCGCACAGTGGCCTATTCCTGCTGAAGGGGGCTGGACTCGCACCTGGCTGCCCCACTGCCTAACTGCTACCACCAGCAGGCGTCTGCCTTCTCGGGGGGCTCATCTCCCCATCCACACAATGAGGGGTGCCTTTTGGTTCTGACTGGTTCTCCCTTTGCAAATCCTAAAGTGCTGAGTACATGGCAGGAGCTGAGGTCCAGGTCTGGGTTGGACAGCCCCAGATCCCTGCCCAACATTGCCTTCTCCTAGCTGCATGACCTCACCTCTCTGAGCCTCAGTTGCCTCACCTATGAAATGGGAATATGGATAACAAGGCCACCTCTGGGGGTGGTTAAGGGCTCAAGGAGCTGATGGTTGAGAGGGTGGCATGCAAATTCAACATGTAGCACAGCGTGCTCCTCCCTGACACAGGCAGAGCTGGTTGTGCCCGGGAGCACAACTGCTCACTGAGTAGGTGGGCACAGAGGTCCAAAGTGGAGCAGTCACTTGCTGGAGGCCACACAAGATGCTAATAATAACCAGAAAGGCAGCTACCCTCTGCTGAGCACACCGCCTTCACAATCCCACTTATTCCTCTCAACAGCCCCCAAATGGAAATGCTCACCTTCCTCTGGTAAATCAGGAAACCGAGGCTCAGGGAGGGGAGGTGACTATCCTGGGTTCATACTGTCAAGTGACAAAACTGGGACTCGAACCCAGGTCTCCAGTTCCCTATCCTCATGGTTCTGAACCCCATGAGAAGTGACAGGCGCCCCACTGGCATCCTGTGTTTACAATGGTGGTATGGGCTTCCTCCCTTGGGGTCCTGGGTCAGGCCCCATAACTGTGCTCTCCAGCCACAGGACAGTCGGTGGGGCAGAGACACACACAGGAGGCTTCAGGAATAAGGACCAAACAGAAGCACAGTGCAGACATCTGGGGGCCACTCAGCATGGGCTGGGCCTGGGGGTGTACTCCTCCCAGATGGGAGTCAGTAACCAAGCCCCTTGACTCTCCAGCCTGCCTGCCACCCTCACCTGACTGATGCAGCTGGAGTCATTGAGGCTGTCGCTGACAGGGGTGTAGTCCTCTTCCCAGCTTGGACACTTGGAGGGCAGCAGCATGTCCACTGAATCCAGGCGGTCCAGACTCCTGGTGGGGAGTGGGGAGCAGACAGGGCTCAGCCCACTCATTGTTCAACCAGCTTTTGGAGGCCTTGACCACCTGTGATGCACAGGTGGTCCACCCCCTGTGATGCCCACTGCAGCCGCAGGGTGGCAGCACGAGCTTGCATTTGACTGTTTAAAGCCCAAGGCTGGCCCTGCCCAATTCTGCAGCCCCTTTCCTTCCTCCTTGCAGGTCTGGGACATTTCCAGAGGCCCGACAGAGGTGGGTTAAGTTCTACAGCCTAGGGTTCCCAAAGGGCATCAGCTCTGCGGCGATGTTCAAGTGGCTTCTATCAGGCCCCTAGACTCTCCCCTTATCTCCATGACCCCAGTCCTTTAATCTTTCTCATGTCTACCTGACCCTGGGCCTCCCTCAGTCCTCATTCTGGGGATAAAATCCAAGCATCCAATAGCTCGGGCCTCTGATACAGAAGGGTTTGGACTGGAATCCAGCTTTCTCTGCTGGGTGACCCTGGGCAAGTCATTACCCCTTACTTAAGTCTCAGTTTTCTCATCTCTAAAATGGGGATGACGCTGCCTGCCTGCTGGGGCTGCAGCGAGGATTCAGTGATGCAGATTAAAGGACATCGGGTCAGGCACAGTGGCCAGCAGGCAAGTGCTAACAGACAGCAGCTCTTACTATTATTGCTACTATTACTACTGTTATTATTATTGCTTCCCTTGAATCTAGGCCTAAGCCCCAGGCTTCCTGCCTCTCCCACCTTACTGCCCACTGGTCACTCATAGATATCCTAGTAGGATCTCAGTACTAGAAGGGATCTTAGAGATCCTACAGCTCAGCCCCTTCACTTAAAGATGGGGAAACTGGGCTGGGCGTGGTGGCTCACGCCTGTAACCCCAGCACTTTGGGAGGCCGAGGCGGGTGGATCACCTGAGGTCAGGAGTTCGAGACCAGCCTGGACAACATGGTGAAAACCCATCTCTACTAAAATACAAAAATTAGCCGGGCATAGTGACATGCGCCTGTAATCCCAGCTACTCGGGAGGCTGAGGCAGGTGAACTGCTTGAACCCAGGAGGTGGAGGTTGTAGTGAGCCAAGTTTGTGCCATTGCACTCCAGCCTGGGTGACATCACCCCCCACACTGCCAAGGCTGGCAGTGGCTTCCATTTTTCCCTCTGCCACTGGATGACCTTCGCCAGTCTTTTTCCCTCTGGGCCTCAGTTTCCCAGGCCTCACTATGTTGCCCAGAGTGGTGCTGAACTCCTCGGCTCAAGTGACTCTTCTGCTTTGGCCTCCCAAAGTGCTGGGATTATAGGTGTGAGCCCCCACGCCTGCTCAGTTTCCCCATCTTTTTTTTTTTTTTTTCACCCCACAGTGGACCAACAGACTCATGGCTCATGGCAATGACAATGCTGCACACAGGCACAGCACTTTACAGTTTTTGGAGACAGTCTCACTCTATCACCTAGGCTGGAGTGCAGTGGCATGATCTCAGCTCCCTGCAACCTCTGCCTCCTGGGTTCAAGTGATTTTCGTGCCTCAGCCTCCCTAGTAGCTGGGATTACAGGCGTGCACCACCATGACCTGCTAATTTTTATATTTTTAGTAGAGATGCGGTTTCGCCATGTTGACCAGGCTGGCGTCGAACTCCTGACCTCAAGTGATCTGCCTGCCTTGGCCTCCCAAAGTGCAGGGATTACAAGCGTGAGCCACTGTGCCCAGTCACAAAAACTTCTTTTAAAAAATTAGCTGGGCATGGTGGCCCACGACTGTACTCCCAGCTACTCAGGATGCTGAGGTAGGAGGATCACTTGAGTGCAGGAGGTCAAGGTTGCAGTGAGCCATGATTGCACTATTGCACTCCAACCTGGGTGACATAGCAAGACCCTGTTCCCCACTTACCCCCCAAAAAAGATGGAGAAACTAAGGTTAAGAGAGGGGCAGACCTGGGATTGTCTGGTGGTGTCCTGAATTCCATCCTGGAGGCCATTCTCTGTCTTCTGCCCAGTCAACTAGACTCCTGGCTGCTCCAAGAACACTGCCCTCTTCCTGCCTAGGTACCAGTGTCACCTGACCTGTTCTCTTCCCTCTGTCTCAGTCTTCCCAGGCCACCTCCTCCATGAAGCCTTGGCTCCTGTCCCCCATAGTTGAAGATCTAGGGAGAAGCTTGTTCCCTCTAACTCTGCCAAGCCTTACAGCAACATGATGCGGCTTGCCTGGTGAATTCCAGGCAGGCACTGGGACAGGAAAAGCCTGTCTATCACTCTGACCTCTGGATTCACCTCCCTCCCCCATCTTGGAGCTCCCCACAGGGATCAGTTACAGGGGCAAGGGTAGAGCGCGCTCTGGCCTTCCTTAGGCAGTGCTGTTACAGGTGATGCACTCACTTAGGGCAGGCTCTCCTAACCTGAAGACCAAGATCCCGTGGGACAGTTCACCTGTGGGAGTGGAACTTACCTGGGGAAGTGGCTCCTGTAGGAGGGGTTTACCTGGACCTATCACCCGAGAGTGGCTTTCATTATTGGGGTTTACCAAAGGATGTGGCTCACCTGTGGTCAGGGCTGAATTGTGAGTGGGGCTCAAGGGGTGGTTCTCCAATTTGCGGGGCTCTTCGAGGTCAATTCATCAGAGTGCAGGGCCAACCTGAGGATCTCATGGAGGGAGCTAACCTGACGGTGGGTTCACTTAGGGGGCCTGGATCATTATAGCAGCGAGTTCACCTGGATCTGAAGCTGAGGGACAGGATTCATCTGTGGGCTGGGATCTCCGGGGGACAACCGAATGGGAGGAAGGCGAGGCTCCCAGGGTGGGGCATACCTATGAGGGGTTCACCTAGGGGAGGAGGCTTGCGGGTGAGCGGGACTTGTACTTACTTAAAGAAGTTTTCCCCGGGAGGGCTCACAAGTGGGCGGGGTTCACCCGAAGGAGCGAGAAAAGCCTCTGGGAGGGGCTTCCACGCGGGCGGGGCTTTTCTTTTTCTTTCTTTCTTCCTTTTTTTTTTTTTTTTTTGATACGGAGTCTAGCTCAGTCGTCCAGGTTGTGGAGTGCAGTGACGCGATCTCAGCTCACTGCAACCTCCGCCTCCCGGGTTTAAGCGATTCTCCTACCTCAGTCTCCCAAGTAGCTGGGATTACAGGCGCCTGCCGCTAGCCCAGCTAATTTTTGTATTTTTAGTAGAGACGGGGTTTCCCCATGTTGGCCAACTCTTGACCTCAAGTGATCCACCCGCCTCGACCTCCCAAAGTTCTGGGATTACAGGCGTGAACCAGCGGGCCGGGCGGGCCTTATTTTAATGAAGGGGTTCTCTCAGGGAGCAGGACTCAGAAGTGGGCGGGGCTCAAAGGGGGCGGGGCTACCACGCGGGCGGGGCTTATTTTAATGGGGGGTCCTCCCAGGGAGCAGGACTCGTAGTGGGCGGGGCTCGCCTATGGGCGGAACCCTAGGGGTGGAGCTGCGCGCCTACCTGCGGGGATTGCTCTGCTCTCCCAGCGACTGCTGCGTGGCCCTCAGATAGCTCTGGCGCCGCGCCGCGGTCTTGGGTGAGGGCTTGGGGCTGCCGCCGGACTCGTCGCTGTCCTCGTCGCCCATGGCCTTGATGTAGCTGCCGCTGCGCATGCGCCGGCACGGGATGGGGCCCTCGGCCGCGGCATCCGTCTCGCGTGGGGACAGCAGCGTCGTGCTCCACTCGCCGCCGCCGCCGGGCACCTGGGGATGGGGCACAGGACTCAGTGGGGCCACCACGGAAAATGAGCAGATGGCGAGAACCCCCATCTCTGGGACCTGAAGCTCCCTCCTTCCCTGCAGAGTTCGGGCTCACGTGCTGGGTTTCCCGCTTTTGAAACCAAGGGGCAGCAGAGCAGAGCCCTGGGCTGGGAGGAATACCCGGGTGCCAGAGTCTCTCCAGCCTCGGATTTCTCCATGGATCCCAGGCTGGGTTTGCCCCAGAAGCAATGCCCTAGGCCCTGTGGTCACAGTGGCCTCCACTGCAGCCATCTCTACTTGGCCCCACAGTCACTTCACTCTGGCTGTCTCAGGGGATGCTTATGATGCCACTGCACAGATGAGAACACCAGGCCTGAGGGACGCAAGGCACTTGCAGAAAGAGGCGGCCGGGCGCCGTGGCTCAAGCCTGTAATCCCAGCACTTTGGGAGGCCGAGACGGGCGGATCACGAGGTCAGGAGATCAAGACCATCCTGGCTAACACTGTGAAACCCCGTCTCTACTAAAAAATACAAAAAGCTAGCCAGGCGAGGTGGCGGGCGCCTGTAGTCCCAGCTACTCGGGAGTCTGAGGCAGGAGAATGGCGTGAACCCGGGAGGCGGAGCTTGCAGTGAGCTGAGGTGGCCACTGCACTCCAGCCTGGGCAACAGAGTGAGACTCCGTCTCAAAAAAAAAAAAAAAAAAAAAAAAGAGGCCCCAGACCTGGATCCAGAACCTGAGCCTAGAATGGGGAATCAAGAGGACCCTGGCACATCAGCATGGAGGGGGGACAGGGTCCCAGAGTCAATGGATATTCTCTGTCCCACACGTGGGAAAACTGAGGTACAGAGAGCAGAGTGCTTCCCCGGGTCAGGTAGCCACATGGTGAGCTGGAAAAAGGGCTGTTTTCCCATCTGAACTTCAGGGAATCCGTCCACGGAACGGGGCTGTGATAGGGCAAGTGAGGTCACAGCTGTGAGGGCAGCCCTGGTCCCCCAGTCCCCAGTGGTTATGGTGGCAGTAACCAACCGAGGGGACCTCCCCTGTCCTTCTGAGGCCAGGCTCTGCTGGCCGTCCCAGGACAGTGCACACAGGCTACATTCCCGGCCATTTCATTTACACTGTTACGGAAACACAGTGGATGGTCACTGTGTAATGAAAAATGCACACATCTCAGCACTCACACACAGCCTGTGCACAGAGTGAACACGCCTCATCCTATACACACATCTCAATATGTGCAGAACAAGCATACGCCCCATGCCCCTCAGTGAGTACCCCCAGTGTACCACACACCTCACCAAGGACACACACCAGCAGCCACTTCGTCATGGCAACCCCTCCACAAGTATGCAACATACATACAGAGCACACTCACCTTCCCACTACCCTCCGTCTGGACATTTGCACCAGCAACTACTGCACTGTGGACACACAACATGTATCCACCTTGCATTGTTCCCGCCTCCACATGCACACAGGGTACCCCTCACCAGACTACACATGTCACCACAGATGTCCAAGCCCACATATTGAGTGTACACAGCATGCCCACTCTCTATCACATACACATATGCACACTGCCCAAGGGCCACGCCCACACAGGTACTGCACCCTTCTCCATGCCCTCCATGCCAGAGGCCCACTTTCCACAAAGGAAAGGTAACGTCTAGGACTCCCACTCCTGCCCCACCCAGCCTTTCCATAAACCCTCAGCAGACTGCCCATCCTAGGACCAGTGCATTTTGCCTACAAGCCACTTGCTAGTCCAGCCCCACTATCCCCAGTGTCCCTTGGGAACGTGGCCTTGTACATCACTGCTCAGAAACTGTTGCTAAGCCACCCACTCACCTCCTGTCACCCAAGCAGGCAGCACAGACTCCAGGGCCCACAGGGCCACCCTCTCATGGTGTTTCTGCGGCACTGTTACATGATCAGACCCAACTATACCATTTTGAGAGGAAGCCCGGTCACACATCACCCTCCCTAATGCTTCTAAACCAAGGAAGCAGTTTCAGAACCACAAGAGCCCTAAATATATCAAATACTGCCTGGATTTCAGTTTCCTCCTATTGAAAAAGGAAATGTCTCACTGTTTCTGGTATTTCATACAAGATGATAAGAAGTCAGGGCTTTGTTAGACCCCAAAGATCATCTCGTTCAAAATGCATCTCATGGCTGGGCATGATGGCTCACGTCTGTAATCCCAGCACTTTGGGAGGCTGAGGCAGGTCCTCACCTGAGGTCAGGAATTCGAGACCAGCCTGGCCAACATGATGAAACCCCATCTCCACTAAAAATACAAAAATTGGCCAGGCGTGGTGGCTCGCATCTATAATCCCAGCTACTCGGGAGGCTGAGGAAGGAGAATCGCTGGAACCCAGGAGGTGGAGGTTGCAGTGAGCCAGGATCACGCCATTGTACTCCAGCCTGGGTGACAAGTTTGAAACTCCATCTCAAAAAAAAAAAAAAAATGCCTGGGCACAGTGGCTCAGTCCTGTAATCCCTGCAGTTTAGGAGTCTGAAGCAGACTGGAGGTTAGGAGTTCAAAACCAGCCTGGCCAACATGATGAAATCCCATCTCTATTAAACATACAAAAAATTAACCAGGCATGGTGGTGGGTGCCTGTAATCCCAGCTACTTGGGAGGCTGAGGCAGGAGAATTGCTTGAACCCGGGGGGCGGAGATTGCAGTGAGCTGAGATGGTGCCACTGCATTCCAGCCTGGGCAACAAAAATGAAACTGTCTAAAAAAAACAAAAGACTCATTAGAGTTCCCAAGGGCTGGCCAGGCCTGCACTTGCATTCCCCCTGAGATGAGGCACTCACTACCTACAGAAGCGCCTCCTTCCACCTAAAATCTGCTTTCTGTAATTTCCACCCACAGCCTGGCTTTGCCCTGGGGAGCCATTCAGTTCACAGCCCCTTGCTCTACCCTCCTTGAGAGCCATTTGGAAATGTGCAGCCACAGTGATGTCTCAGCCTTCTGCCACTTTCAAGCCATGTGGCCTTGGTGCACAGCAAGTGCCTGAATCAGTGTTAGCATTTGAAAGAAGAAGGTATTCCCCCAAGCTGGGTTAGGACCCCCTGGGTCCCTGCAGCTCTCGGTACTGATCCCCATGACACTCTGCTGACACTGACATGACTGTTCATGTCTTTCCCAGTATCCTAATCTTTGGGACTGTGTCTTCTTTATTTCTGACTCTGTTCATTTAACTGTCCATCTGTCCATCTACCCCTCCCTCACTTACATTTCCTGAGCACTTCCTGCATGCCAGACCCTGTCCTGGGCCTTGGGGACCCATGGCTGCATCAGATGTGATCCCTGTCCTCAAACAGCTGTCAGTCTGATGGGGGTGGCAGGCAGAGGCTGGCAATTAGAAGGCCATGCAACTGGTTCTGTGAGGGGGTTGGGATGGCACAACTTCCAGATTTGTCTTCTAAAGGGCAGGAACATATTTTAGTCCCTGCTCAGGGCTGGGCTCAGAAAGGCCCTAATTAATCTCTGTTGAGAGCATGACCAGTGGAAGGACTCCCTGATTAGCAGGTACCACTGGGCCACCCATTTTATAGTTGAGCCACAGAGGCCCAGAATGAAGCGACTTTCCAAGTGAATCTGTGGTATAGCTAGGCCTCAAAACTGGTGTCGTCCCCAGAACCCTCACCCCACCCCTGACCCTGGCAGAGACCCACCTGCAGGTAATGGTAGGCTAGACCCTGGTGGCAGGATTTGGACTTGAGCAGGCTCTTATCCAAGGTGGCCGAGGTCTTCTGGCAGACCTCGTGGGCGTGGCTGAGTGTCAGAGTGGACCAGGAGCCCCGTTTGACGTAGTTGGTGTCAGTGCCCACCCCAAGGCTGGGGCAGGTGGCTGGGGGTGCGGGCGGGGGTGGTGGGGCGGTCAGCTCGGTAGTGTTGTTCTTGGTGGCTTTGAGCATGTGCCCACTGATGGTGTTGTAGGCGTGCATGAAGTAGCGTGGCTGGCTGCGTTCTGCCTGGCGGCCTAGTGTCATCAGCCCAGAGGCTGGGCCACTGCTGCGGAAGGCGCCGGCCTCGCCGTCCAAGTTGTCATCGGAGCTCCACCAGCCTGAGATATTGGAGCGGCTGCGCCGTTTGGGCTCCCCAGCCTTGGCGCGCTCCTTGCTTTTGGCCCTCCGGCCCTTGCCGTCCTCCATGCCACCCTTCTTGCTGCCATTGCCACCGACCTTGCCCGCTGTGCCCTCCAGTGAGGGTGCCTTGGTGAAGAAAAGCCGCTGGACTGAGTGGACCAGGTGGCGGATACGGCCGGGGCTCTCACCACGGGCCTTGGCCTCACCACGGGGGAACTGGAGGGTGCTGAAGCCATCACGATGGATGGGCAGCTGCTTCTCAAACTGGTCCAGGAGGTTGGCGGGCAGCCGGTTGATCTTGGTCGCCTGAGCATGGCTGGGGAAGGGGCTCTCCTCTGGCACCTCAAAGTGGGAGTTGTAGTGGATGCGGGGAAAGGTGCTGCTGGGCGGAGGCAGCTGGTTGTTGAGGGGAAAGAGGCCATCCCCCGGCAGGGTGTTCTGCCCGGGGAAGCGGGCCTCGCGGGCGAAGGCCTCCGTGGGCGACAGCAGGTAGGGGTTGCGGTCGGTCCCTGCAAACAGGGGCTCGTGGGGCGGGTCTAGGCTGTCGGAGAGGTGGCGGGGGCGGCTGTCACCGAGGCCTTTCATGATCCCGGGCCGAGGGCAGGGGCCGTCACCCTAGCAGGGCGCCCGGGTCGCCTCTCCCGGGCGGCAGCTATCCTGGGGAGAGAAGACAGAAAGCGGTCAGCTGGTCAGCTGGATTTGGGGGAGGGGTGCCAGGAAGGTTAGATCCAGATCGCCAGGCTGGGAGGATCTCTGAAGCCAGTCCTCCATGTTGTGGGCCTGAGGACAGGAGTACACACTGAGGCCCACGTACTCTGTGCGTAAATAAAAGTTACAACTCAAGCTACCGACTATCAGACAAACACAACATCTTCCATTCTTCTAGCTTGAGGACTGTATCTTCAAAACAACCTGGAAAGCCAGGCTCCAACGCAGAGTTCTGGGTCTCCTCTGAATTCCATGATGGAATATGAGTGGTGGGCTGCCCATCCTCCACTCTCTTTCTGTTTCTGACTCTGTCCCTCACCCCGAGGGTCCACATGGATGCAAATACCCCAGCCCACATCTCCTAGCTCTGTCCACAGGCCCCTAAACAGTCATCCCGGAACCCCAGGATGGTCCCTGTGGCAGGGTCCACCTCCCATGGGAGGACCCTGTGCTGGCCCTGGAGGCAGGCTTGGGTCATTTTAGCAGGGAATCCCAGGGTTCCCAGTATCCAGGGTGGTCTATGGAGGAATACAGTCTGCTGGTGGGCATGTCCCCAGGACTCCTGAACTCTCCTTGCCTTATGGGGAAAAACATGGGCTTTTAGAGGGCTAGAGAGGATTTTTTTTTTTTTTTTAGAGACAGAGTCACTCTGTTACCCAGGCTGGAGTGTAATGGTGTGATCTCGGCTCACTGCAACCTCTGTCTCCCGGGTTCAAGTGATTCTCCTGCCTCAGCCTGCCCAGTAGCTGGGATTACAGGTGCACACCACCACACATGGCTAATTTTTGTATTTTTAGTAGAGACAGAGTTTCACCATGTTGGCCAGGCTGGTCTCGAACTCCTGACCTCAAGTGATCTGCCCGCCTTGACCTCCCAAAGTGCTGGGATTACAGGCATGAGACACTAGGCCTGGCCCTAAGACAGATATTTTCTCTTTTTTTTTTTTTTTTTTTTTTTTGCGACAAGTCACAGCTCACTGCAGCCTTGGCCTCCTGGGATCAAGCGATCCTCCAGCCTTGGTCTCCCAAAGTGCTGGGGTTATACCTGAGGGCCACTGTGCCTGGCTAGAGAGGCCTTCCAAAAAGCAGGACCCAGGGCAAGGCCAATCTATTCCAGGTCTGAGGGCAGTACCGTCCAACTCTTTAACAGAGGAATTCCTATGTCAAATGTAAGCCCTCTGCAAAAACCTGCTCTGCCCTTCACCCAATGTCTACCAAGTGTGACTGCTGGGCAGGTGCTAAGGGCCAAAGAGGCCAACAAGCCCATAGGCCCATCATTTCCAATTGAGATGAAGCAACGATAGCCTGGAATAGAGCTCTCAGAGTCAGTAACGGGGGCACATCCTCAGGAAAAGGCAAGGGCTCACAGGAGGGTGGCATTTAGGTGCAGTTGCTGTGCCTCAGTTTCCCCTGCTGTAAAATGGGGCCATCCTGGAAATACTAGTCCAACACTTAGGTAAGTCCCTTCCCTTTTCTGGGCCTGGGCCTCAGTCTTCCTGTCTGCCATGGAGCAGAAAGGTTGGCGAGGTTTCTAAGCCCCTGGCCCCCACAGGCCCTGTACGTGGGAGTCCCAAGACTTGGTCTGGCCTGAGCCTGGTGTGCTGAGGATTGGCAAAGAGTCAGTGTGGCTGGAGCAGAGCAAGTGAGGACAAGGGTTGTGGAGGGAGGGCTCTCGGAGGGGCTGGATCAGGTCATAGCACAAAAGCTCTGGCTGACATCAAGCATGGAGGGCAGAATAATGGTCCCCAAATATGCCCACGACCCTGTCAAAAGGAACTTGGCAGGTGTGGTTATTTTGCAAATGGGATTAAGGATCTTGAGACGGTGAGACTATCATGAATTATCTGGATGGGCACAAGCTAATCACACGGTTCCTATAAGAAACAGGCATGGGCTGGGCATGGTGGTTCACACCTGTAATCACAGCACTTTCAGAGGCCAAGGTAGGTGGATCACTTGAGATTGGGAGTTTGAGACCACCCTGGCCAACACAGTGAAACCCCGTCTCTATTAAAAATACAAAAACTTAGCTGGGTGTGGTGGCATGTGCTTGTAATGCCAACTACTTGGGAGGCTGAGGCTGCCAGAGAATCACTTGAATCTAGCAGACAGAGTTTGCAGTGAGCTGAGGTCGTGCCACTGCACTCCAGCCTGGGTGACAGAATGAGACTCTGTCTCAAAAAAAAAAAAAAAAGAAAAGAAACAGGCATGGGCCAGGCATGGTGGATCACACCTTTACGTAATCCCAGCACTTTTGGAGGCCAAGGCGGGGCAGATCACTTGAGGTCAGGAGTTTGAGACCAACCTGACCAACGTCGTGAAACCCCGTCTCTACTAAAAATACAAAAATTACTGGGCGTGGTGGCGTGTGCCTGTAATCCCAGCTACTTGGGAGGCTGAGACAGGAAAATCACTTGAACCTGGAGGTGGAGTTTGCAGTGAGCCAAGATTGTGTCATTGCACTCCATCCTGGGCAACAGAGTGAGACTCTGTCTCAAAAATAAATACATAAATAAATAAACAGGCAGGAAGGTCAGAGTCAGAGGAGATGTGCTGACAGAAGCAGAGATCAGAGTGATGTGGAGACATGAGCCAAGGAATGCAGGCAGGCTTCAGAAGCCGGCAGAGGTAGCTGGGCACGGTGACTTACACCTGTAATCCCAGCATTTTGGGAGGCCAAGGCAGGAGGATTGCTTGAGGCCAGGAGTTTGAGACCAGCTTGGGCAACAAAGTGAGTCTGTGTCTCAGAAAAAGTGATGGATTCTCCTCTAGAACTTCCAGAGAGAATGCAGCTCTGCAATCCGTTTTAGACTGTGACCACTAGAACATCCTATGATTCAAAGTGCGCCAGTCTGGGAATCAGACAACACAAAGTCACACAGAACCAGGCCTGGAACCCAGGTCTTCTTGACTCTTAATGCAGGCCCCACCCAGCCCACTGGCCCTGCTGAACTGGAGGAGGTGCAAAGAAACGGGACAATGTGGGGGCTGGATCCACCAGCTGAGGGGCAGAGGGTGAGGAGGATGGGACAGTACCAGACGCGGCCTCAGCAAAGAGTGGATGTCCATCTGGCCTAGCATGGCCCAGTCTCCACCAGCTTCTCCAGCCTTGTCCCCATCTCTTGCTGTCTACCTGCTAGCCAAGCTCACACCCTTCAGGACTTCTTCATAGCTCTCACTGCTCTGGGAAACTCTCACATGTTTACTTGTTTTCTAGTTTCTTGTCCATCTTCCCCTAGATCTGTGCTGTCCAATATGGTAGCCACTGGGCCACAGAGCACTTGACATGCAGCTAGTGCAACTGGAAAACTGAATTTTTAATATTTTAAAAGTTTAGGCCAGGCGCAGTGGCTCACGCCTGTAATCCCAGCACTTTGGGAGGCTGAGGCGGGCGGATCACAAGGTCAAGAGATCGAGACCATCCTGGCCAACATGGTGAAACCCCTTCTCTACTAAAAATACAAAAAAATTAGGTGGGCATGGTGGCGGGCGCCTGTAGTCCCAGCTACTAGGGAGGCTGAGGCAGGAGAATGGCTTGAACCCAGGAGGCGGAGGTTGCAGTGTGCCGAGATCACACCACTGCAAATCCAGCCTGGCGACAGAGCAAGACTCCATCTCAAAAAAAAAAAAGTTTAATTAATTTAAATAGCACATGTGGCAAGTGACTGCCAGGTTGACAGTACAGTCCTAGAGGTTCAACCCTCCCCTTGGAAGGTGCTTCCCTCCCTCATCCCTGCTAAAGCTGGGTTCAGCACTCTCTCTTATTCTAATACCTTTTCCATCTTTTTGAGTTGTAAGTTTAGTTCATTTGTTTTCTGATCTCCTTATACTCTAATAAATGTGTCATAGAAAAGCTATGTATTTTCCCGAGTACCTATTAGCTGCATATCATGGATTTTATTTTTCTGTTTTTTTCTCTTTTTATTTTTTAATTTATTTTATTATATTTTTTGAGATGGAGTCTCGCTCTGTCGCCCAGGCTGGGTGCAGTGGCGTGATCTTGGCTCACTGCAAGCTCTGCCTCCCGGGTTCACGCCATTCTCCTGCCTCAGCCTCCCAAGTAGCTGGGACTACAGG
>NW_012121820.1:17497013-17503539 GCF_000951035.1 Colobus angolensis palliatus
CCAATTCTCCTGCCTCAGCCTCCCGAGTAGCTGGGACTACAGGTTCATGCCACCACATCCAGCTAATTTTTGTAGTTTTTAGTAGAGATGGGGTTTCAGTATGTTGGCCAGGCTGGTCTCTAACTCCTGACTTCGTGACCCACCCGCCTCCGCCTCCCAAAGTGTTGGGATTACAGGCATGAGCCACTGCACCCAGTCTCTTTCTTTTGAGACAGGGTCTCGTTCTGTTGCCCAGGCTGGAGTGCAGTGGTGTGATCATGGCTCACTGCAGCTTTGACCTCCTGGGCTCAAGTGTCCTCCCACCTCAGCTTCTTGAGTAGCTGAGACAACAGGTACACGCCTAGCTAATTAGAAAAAACTTTTTTTTTTTTTTTTTGGTACAGACAGGAGTCTCACTATGTTGCCCAGGCTGGTCTGGAACTCCTGGGCTCAAGCAGTGCTCCTGCCTCAGCCTCCCACAGTGTTGGGATTACAGGTGTGAGCCACTATGCCCAGCCCTGAAACATTTTCATAACCCCAAAAGCAAACTCCATCCTCAATAAGCAGTCATTCCCTATTTTCCCCTCTTCCCAGCTTCTGACAACCACAGTCCATAGATACCATCTGTATCTATAAATTTTCCTATTTCCCATAGGTTTTACTTTTATTGTAGTAAAATACATGTAACATAAAATTTGCCATTTGAACCATCTTTAAGTGTGCAATTCAGTGGCATTATGGACACTCACAATGTTGTGTAACCATCACCACGATCTATTTCCAAAACCTTTCCATCACCCCAAACAGAAACTCTGTACCCATTAAGCAAAAACCTCTTTTCTCCTCCTTCTCCTAGCCCCTGGTAATTTCTTTTATTTTTTTCTTTATTTTTTTTTGAGACAGTCTCAGAGTCTCACTCTGTCACCCAGGCTGGAGTGCAGTGGTGCTCTTGGCTCACTGCAACCTCTGCCTCCTGGGTTCAAGCAATTCTCATGCCTCAGCCTCCCAAGTAGCTGGGATTAGAGGCGCATGCCACCATACCCAGCTAATTTTTGTATTTTTAGTAGAGAATGCGTTTCACCATGTTGGCCAGGCTGGTCTCAAACTCTTGACTTCAAGTGAAATGCCTGCCTTGGCGTCCCAAAGTGCTGGGATTACAGGCGTGAGCCCCATGCCTGGCGGCCCCTGGTAATATATAACCTACTTTCTGTCTCTCTGAATTTGCCTATGCTAAATATTCCCAATATGTGGAACCATATAACATTTGTCATTTTGTGTCTGACCTATTTCATGTAGCATAATGTCTGTTTTCTAAGTTCACCCATGTTGTAGCGTGTGTCACAACTTCATTCTGTCTTATGGCTGGACACTTCGATTGTTTCTACCTTTTGGCTATTGTGAATAATATTGCTACAAACAATGGCATCCAAGTATCTGTTTCAGTCTCTGTTTTCAATTCTTTTCAATTCTTTTGGGTTAATATCCAAGCGGAATTGCTGGATCACATAGTAATTCTATGTTTAACTTTTTTTTTTTTTTTTTTTTTGAGATGGAGTCTTGCTCTTGTCGCTCAGGCTGGAGTGCAAAGGCACGATCTTGGCTCACTGCAACCTCTGCCTCCTGGGTTCAAGCCATTCTTCTGCCTCAGCAACCCGAGTAGCTGGGATTACAGGTGCCCATCACTGCACCCGGCTATTTTTTGTATTTTTAGTAGAGACGGGGTTTCGCCATTTGGCCAGGCTGTTCTTGAATGCCTGACCTCGTCATCTGCCCGCCTCCCAAGTGCTGAGATTACAGGCGTGAGCCACTGTGCCCGGCCTCTATGTTTAACTTTTTGCGGAACCACCAAACTGTTTTCCATAGCAGCTGCACCATGTGATGTTCCCACCAGCAACATACAGGGGTTCCAATTTTCCCAGATCTTGCCAGAACTTATTTCCTTTTTAAAAAAATTATAGTCATCCTAGTAGGTGTAAACTGGTATCTCATTGTGGCTTTGATTTGCATTTTCCCGATGACTAACGATGTTGAGCATCTTTTCATGGGCTTATTGGCTGTTTGTATATCTTCTTTGGTGAAATGTCTATTTAAGTCCTTTGCCCATTTTATAATTGAGTTGTTTGTCATTTTTGTTGTTGAGCTCTAGGAATTCTTTATATATACTCTAGATATTGAACCCTTAGCAGATATATGGTTTGTAAATATTTTCTCCTATTCTGTCCCTGTGGGGTTTCAGTAGTGTTTTTCTCCTCTTCCAGGACTGGCCACTTACTCACTCTTTCCTTCCTCATTAGCACTGATGGCCTCCCTTCCTCCAGCATCCCCTGGCCTGTGAGCGCCATAAAGAAAAGGAGTGTAAGGCCGGGCACAGTGGCTCACGCCTGTAATCCTAGCACTTTGGGAGGCTGAGGCGGGTGGATTACTTGAGGTCAGGAGTTCGAGACCACCCTGGCCAATATGGCGAAACCCCATCTCTACTAAAAATACAACAGTTAGCCAGACGTGGTGGCTTGCACCTGTAATCCCAACCACTTGGGAGGCAGAGGCAGGCGAATTGCTTGAATCTGGGAGGTGGAGGCTGCAGTGAACTGAGATTGTGCCACTGCACTCCAGCCTGAGTGACAGAGCAAGACTCTCTCAAAAACAAACAAACAAACAAACAAAACAAACAAAAAAACAGGAGTCCATGTGCCCATAACTTTCCTGAGAGCAGGGGCTAGTTCTCATCTGGGGGCAGAGGAATGAGAATGGCTCTGGAGATGGATGTGCAGTGGACGCTGTGATGGCCACCCAGGACCCCCCTGCACTGAGGCACTCATGACCCCAGCTGCCAAGAGCATTGGCTGCTGACAATTTACAGCTAAGTTCCCACTAGGAGCTGCTCTCAGCCATAGGGAGGTGCCTCACCCAAGATGCCAGACTTGGATCTCTAACTGCCTCCTTGACATCTTGCCCTGGAAGTCTGACAGGTCCAAGATACAGCACTCATTCTCCCACCCACCCTGACCTGCTCTACCCACAGTCTGTCCTTACACTCCTTCCCAGGGGCACCCTGCATCCAATAACTGGTCAATGTTTGGGTACCAAGGTGTGGCTCCCTTGCCCCAATTCAGAACAACCCTAAAGGGCCATCCCAGTTCCAGAGCTCTCCATGGGATTCGCTGAGGCCTCTGTTGTGCTGTATCGAGGTTCGACTCTTCCCTCTGCCCAATCCTGTCCCCTTCACCTGTCACAGGTGTTCCGAAATGATTTCCCAGGAAACTTCTGCATGCAAACCTGTCTGTTTCCTGGGAAGCTAACCTGAGATAGGACAGAACTGGATTCTACTCCTTCTCCTCCTCACTGCAGGACACTTGGTGATTCAGTCATTCCTCCTGAGCCTCAGTTTCCTCTTCTATAACATGGGGATAATGACCCTTTTTCTTTTTTTTCTTTTTCTTTTTGAGACAGAGTCTTACTCTGTCGCTCAGGCTGGAGTACAGCGGCATGATCTTGGCTCACTGCAACTTCTGCCTCCCGGGTTCAAGCAATTCTCCCTGCCTCAGCCTCCCAAGTAGCTGGGATTACAGGTGAGCGCCACCGCGTCCAGTTAATTTTTGTATTTTTAGTAGAGACAGAGTTTCCCCATATTGGCCAGGCTGGTCTCGAACTCCTGACCTCAGATGATCCGCCTGCCTTGGCCTCCCAAAGTGCTGGGATTACAGGCGTGAGCCACTGCGCCTGGCCATGATCCTTACTTTTAAAAGTTATAATAAGGTTGAACTGTGATGTCATATAGAAAGCCTCTGGCATTTCGATGCCCAATCAGTATCAGTCACACTCCGTTCCACTCCTCACCTCACTGTACTATGCTTCTTGGGGACAGGCCAAAGCTTCCAGGTGAGGAATGGTGCACAGCATGGTGGAAACTGCATGTAGTTGAACCTGTATTCAAATACTATCTTTTTTTTTTTTTTGAAACAGAGTCTTGCTCTGTCACCTAGGCTGGAGTTCAGTAGTGTGATCTTGGCTCACTGCAACGCCTGCCCCCCAAGTTCAAGCAATTCTCCTGCCTCAGCCTCCCGAATAGCTGGGATTACAGGTGCCTGCCAACATGCCTGGCTAATTTTTGTATTTTTGGTAAAGATGGGGTTTCACCATTGGCCAGGCTGGTCTTGAACTCCTGACCTCAAGTGATCCGCCTGCCTCAGCCTCCCAAAGTGCTGGGATTACAGGCATGAGTCACTGCACCTGGCCCCCTGGATTTAAATTCAAACCCTGCTATTTATTTGCTGTGACCTTGAACTGGTCCCTTCCTCCTTCTGTGCCTTGGTTTCCTCCTCTAGGCAATGGGGGGTTTGAATGAGGACGGTCTGAGCGTCTGGTCACCCTGACTCCTCTGAGCTCCCTTGGTCAGGGTTCCTGGCCCACTGGGTGCCAGGCCCTCAGCCACCCAACACCCAGGATGGCAGGATCCTCACCTTGGGGAGGTCTTAAAATAGGCAGGCCTTGACCTTTCGGGGGAAGCAGCTGGCTGCCTCGAGCTGCCTTTTTTCAATGAGCTATACTTAGGCCCATCCGGGTGCCGGTAATTACTGCTCATTAATATAAGCCTCATTGCCTTCATGGAAACGCGGAGGGCCCAGCAAAGCTGCTGCCTCCCTGGGAACCTCCCTGCTCCATGGTGCCTCTGTGTCTGCAGCCACCACCCCCACATGCCAGAGTGGGACCTCCCTGCCCTACCTCACCTCATTGTGGTGCCAGAGTGGGCCTGTGAGCATGGGAGAGCTAATTAGGGATAAGGCCAGGAACAGAACCCAGCATGGCTCTTTCTGACATAAAACTCACCTGACTGCATCATTCCCTTAAGCCAGAACCTTCTGTGAATCCTTCTTCCCACCTCAGTCCAAACTGCTTGGTGTGGCAATCAAGTCTCTCACTGATCTAACCCTAAACCCTTTTTCAGACATTACCAATCCCATTTCCTTTCTTCACAGCCCTTCCCTTTAACCAGCCCAGATCCCTTACAATTCCCCACTCATATCTTGCATATTTGCTACTACCAGAAAGCCTACTTCTGTCTAAGGTTGCATTAACAGAGGTAGAGAAGGCCGGGCGCGGTGGCTCAAGCCTGCAATCCCAGCACTTTGGGAGGCCGAGACGGGTGGATCACGAGGTCAAGAGATCGAGACCATCCTGGCTAACATGGTGAAACCCCGTCTCTACTAAAAAATACAAAAAACTAGCCGGGCGCGGTGGCGGGCGCCTGTAGTCCCAGCTACTCGGGAGGCTGAGGCAGGAGAATGGCGTAAACCCAGGAGGCGGAGCTTGCAGTGAGCTGAGATAGGACACAGCACTCCAGCCTGGGTGACAGAGCGAGACTCTGTCTCAAAAAAAAAAAAAAAAAAAAACAGAGGTAGAGAGTCTAAGTGAAGGGAGGGGTACTCTTGCTCAATGCTGAGTTGGATGATGAAGGCTTAGAAATGAAGTGAGGTGGAATGGCCGAACATTCTGGGGGTGCACATAGCAGTCCATGGAGGACACATTTCCTGCCTTAGACCTCTGAAGGGATGATGTGTGGAAGGGGAAGGATGGATTCTCTGGGTGCCTTCAGGGCCTTGCTGCTTCCTGGGGTGGGGTGAAGGTAGAGAGTGGCTGGCTGTCTTGTACCATGACTGAGTGTCTGGGCACCCTTCCTGTGCTCAACCCACATCTCTCATACCTGCTCCAGCTCTTGCTGGCTTCTCTCCTCTGACATCTAAATGCTAGAGGACCCGGGTGCTCTTGGCCTTGCTCTAACATACCCTCTCCCCTGCTGATCTCATCCTGACGCGTGGCTTTAAACACCACCTATCTGACAACTCCTGAATTTACATCTTCCGCCCAATCTCTGTCTCAGACGCCAGACGTGGATCTCTAACTGCCTCCTTGACATCTTGCCCTGGATGTCTGACAGGTCCAAGATAGAACACTGGATCTCTCACCCGCCCTGACCTGCTCCGCCCACAGTCTGCCCCGATTCTACTCATGACAACATCACCCTCCTGCTTGTTCAGGTCAGAAACCAGAAAGTACCCTTGACTCCTCTTTCGCTACTCCTGCATCCCATTCAGCAGCACATACTTTAAAAACAAGTCTCCCTTCCACATCTCCCCGGAGTTCCTCCACTCCACCTCCACAGCCCTGCCCCAGGCTGAGTCCCCAGTGTCTCTCACTCAGATGACTGCTGTTCAGATCCTTTCAAAGACTCCCATGGCCCTTGGACTAAAACCTTTTTTTTTTTTTTTTTTGAGGCAGAGTTTTGCTCTGTCGCCAAGGCCAGAGTGCAGTTGTGTGATCTTGGCTCACTGCAACCTCTGCTTGCCAGGTTCAAGCGATTCTCCTGCCTCAGCCTCCCGAGTAGCTGGGATTACAGGTGACTGCCACCATGCACGGCTAATTTTTGTATTTTTTGTAGAGACAGGGTTTCCCCATGTTAGCCAGGATGGTCTCCATCTCCTGACCTCGTGATCCGCCTGCCTCAGCCTCCCAAAGTGCTAGGATTACAGGCATGAGCCACCGCACCCAG
>NW_012121820.1:17503629-17513557 GCF_000951035.1 Colobus angolensis palliatus
GAGTAGCTGGGATTACAGGCATGCAGCACCAGGCCTGGCTAATTTTGTATTTTTAGTAGAGACTAGGTTTCTCCATGTTGGTTTGGCTGGTCTTGAACTCCCAACCTCAGGTGATCCGCCTGCCTCAGCCTCCCAAAGTGCTAGGATTACAGGCATGAGCCACCGCACCCAGCCTAATTTTTGTATTTTTTGTAGAGACAGGGTTTCCCCATGTTGCCCAGGCCAGTCTTGAACTCCTGGGCTCAGGTGATCCTCCCGCCTTGGCCTCTAAAAGTGCTGGGATTACAGGTGTGGGCCACTGTGCCTGGCCTAAAAACCAGTCTGCTTCCGGCTTTCCCGACCTCATTTCCTGCCCCTCTTCCCTTGGGTCTTCATTCTGTCTTTCGGACATGGATGGTTTGCTCCTGCTTTTGCCCTGCCTGATCCAGCTGCGTGGAGTACCCTTCCCTCCTGTGTCCACATAGTGCCCCCCTCACTTCCTTCAGGGCTTGGCTCACAGGCTACCTCCACTGAGAGGCGATCCCTGACCACACCGTCCAAAGCAGTTCCTCGCCTGCCAGCCCCTCTCTGCTGTCTCAGATGTATTCCCGAAGCAGCCTGGGATAGCAAGGACAGACTGTGTCTCTGCCACTACTGTGTCACCAGCATCCAGCACGGGGCCTGGATGTAGTAGGTGTTCATGAAGATTGTGTTGAATGAAAGAGTGATTGGAAGGCCTTGGGGATGCCAAGAAACGATGTAGAAAGTGAGGCAGCTACAGGGTAGTACGTTTTCCACTCAAGCCAGTCAGGCTAGTGGGGAGAGCTGTGTGTGATCCTTTATTAGTGCTTATTGTATACCAGGTGCTTCACATATGTGAGCTCATTTAATCCTCACTACAACTCCTCCTGCTGGGAATGCTGCATCCACCATGGCAACCAGCCTCCAAGATACACCCCAGTGGTCCCCACCTCCTGGAGTCCCATCCTTGTGTACACCCCTCTTCCCCAACATAAGCAGGGTTGACTGGTGTCACCAATAGGATATTGTGGAGATGACTGAGTGTGACCTCTGAGGCTAGGTCAGGAAAGACATTGCAGCTTCTGCTTTGCTCCCTTGGAGAAGTTAGCCACCATGTTGTGAGGACACTCAAATAGTCCTAAGGAGAGGGCCATGTGGAAGGAACTAAGGCCTCCTGCCAACAGCCAGCACTAACCTGCCAGCCCTGTGGGTGAGCCACCTTGGAAGGGGATCCTGCAGCCCCAGTTAAACGGTGGCAGCCCAGCTGACAACTTGACTGCATCTCATGAAAGACCCTGAGCCATTACCCGATTCCTGACCCCCAGAAGCTCTGTGAGATGATACATATTTATTGTTGGAAACCATGGCCAAGGTTTGGGGTGATTTATTATGCAGAAATAGTTCCCTGAGGACCAAGTGCAGTGGCTCACACCTATAATCCCAGCACTTTGGGCTGAGCAAGAAGATCACTTGAGGCCAGGAGTTCAAAACCAGCCTGGGCAACATAACGAGACCCCATCTCTACAAAAAATAAAGCATGAGAAAATTAGCTGGGTGTGGTGGCACACAGCTGTAGTCCCAGCTATTCAGGAGGCTGAGGTGAGAGGATTGCTTGAGTCTGGAAGGTGGAGACTACAGTGAGCCATGATTTTGCCACTGCACTCCAGCCTAGGTGGCAAGAGTGAGACTCTATCTCAAAAAAAAAAAGAAAGAAAGAAAGAAAGAAATAGGTCACAAATCCACCCATGTTAGAGGAGGAGCAGCAGCTCAATAGCTAAAGTCACCTCTCTAGGCCCCATATCCAGGAGGGGGTGGCGCTGGGTATGAATCTGAGCCTGATCTTTGAGCCCACATCCCATGTCCCCGCCCACCAGGCTGAGTTGAGATTCTGGGATTCTTTCCATCTAAGACAGCTCCATAATCCTGATGCAGTCAAGGTCTGAATTGTTTCCAGCCTAAGTCCGTGTCCATAGCAACTGTCTGAAAAGCATGACATTCAATCAACTAGTTGTTTGGTCAACAAGATAGCAGGCCATGGCTGCTGGGGATGTGTGACCGACACTGCTCCCACCTCGGGTCCCTCCTCCACTTGAAGACAACCATTAGAAGTGAATTCCCGGGCCCATCCTGACAGTGAACTCTGAACACAGGGCCCAGGATGTGGATGCCACAGCTCCTCAGGGGCTCGGGGCTTGGTAGGGAAAGAGCTGCTTACTTGGCCTCTCTGTGACCCCACCCCCATTGAAACCTGCCTAGCCTCAGCAGACACTCTGGGGGTCACAGGGGCTCCATACACAGCACTCATCTTTCTGTGGTAGATACCGAAAAGATAAGAAAACACAGACCTAAGAACTGAAGGCTTCTAGACCCTCAGAGCAAAGGGACTACAGAGGTGGAACCAGGGTTGTCCTTCAAAAACTTCAAATGGGCCGGGTGTGGCGGCTCACACCTGTAATCCCAAAGGTGGGTGAATCACTTGAGGTCAGGAATTCGAGATTAGCCTGGTCAACATGGTGAAACCCTGTCTATTCTAAAAATTACAGGCATGAGCCACTGTGCCTGGCCCTCTCTGGAGGTTTTGAACGAACAAAGGTTGAGCATGTTCTGTGCTGTGAGCTCTTTCTGCATGGCCCTCATCCCTCCTTGTATTCCCAGAGCACAACTGTCTAGACCTGCTCTAGACATATGATTAAACTTAGATAGAATTAAATTTAAAATTTCAGCTGCATTTGTCACATTTCAAGTGCTCAGTGGCCACAAATGGCTAGTGGCCACCCTGTGGACAGTGCAGATGTAAACCATTGCCGTCAGCGCAGACAGTTCTCCATAGGCAGCACTGGCCTAGAACTTGATTACTGCATGCCAGTGTTTCCCATGAGGCTTACATGGAACTGGATGGGGACAGGAACAGGGCCTCTGCCCTCTGGAGCCCCCATGGAATACTCTCTAAAGCCTATGAGTTGTGGGATGTCACTCAGCACCAAACCTGTTGTGTCTGGTCCAACTCTCTCATGCTCCACTTTGCTAACTGGGCTCAGGCAGGGGCTGACACTTGCCCAAGGTCACACAGCAGGTGGAGGCTGCCGAGGGCTCAGTTCTCCTGACTCTGAGCTTTCTGTACACTCAAGCTGGAGAATCAGCAGCCTGGCCACGCTTGGCAGAAGTGCTAGTCAACAGAAACAACTTTTTGCTGATGAATAAATACCAAAAAACACCCTGGGATGGACATTCCTGGGGCCTTGCAGAAGAGCTGGTGGGGGACAGCTGGCCACAGCCGCAGGGTGAGCACCCATCAGCCCTAGAGACAGCTCTCCAGGTCACCACTGGGACAACTATAGGGCTGGGAAGGGGGTCAGCGCAGGCATTCATCTTTCCCCCTTCCCATTCCAGCAGGGTCCGGATAGACCACGATCACCCCCTTGGCTGCCGTTTTCAAGCAGTGTTTGTTGTTGCACTTGTGAGGGCTGGGACCCCAGTCCTGGCTACCTCACCTTGTGACCTCAGGCAAGTCACTTTTTTCATCTCAGTTTTCTTCATTTGAAACTGGAGCTGACTATCCCAACAGTGTGGGGCTCTCGTGAGGGGCAAATGGGACCAGTTGGATGGGAAAGCGCTTGTAAACCAGGCATCCCTAAAGGCGGAAGAGAACAGGTTTGGACCCTACCTGACTTGGATACAAATCTCACTCCACCTCTTCCCCGTGTTGTATTGCCATACAATGGAATATAATTCTGCCATAAGAAGGAATGAAGTTCTGATCCACGCCTCAGCAGGAATGAACCTCAAAAACATGCTCACTGAAAGAAGCCAGATGCAAAGGCCACATAAGATAGGACTCACTTTATATGAAATGTCCAGAATGGGCCAGTCATGGTGGCTCATGCCTGTAATCCCAGCACTTTGGGAGGCCAAGGAGGGTGGATCACAAGGTCAGGAGCTCAAGACCACCCTGGCTAACACGGTGAAACCCTGTCTCTACTAAAAATGCAAACAATTAGCCGGGCGTGGTGGTGGGCGCCTGTAGTCCCAGCTACTTGGGAGGCTGAGGCAGGAGAATCACTTGAACTCAGGAGGTGGAGGTTGCAGTGAGCTGAGATCGTGCCACTGCACTCCAACCTGGGCAACACAGCAAGACTGTCTCAAAAAAAAAAAAAAAAAGTCCAGAACAGGCAAATCGATAGGAACAAAAAGTGGATTAGTAATTGCCAAGGGCTGGGAGGACAGAGGAATGGGGAGTGACTACTTAATGGGTACAAGGTCTCTGTTAGGGGTGATGAAAGAGTTCTGGAATAAGGCCGGGCGCAGTGGCTCATGCCTGTAATCCCAGAAATTTGGGAGCCCAAGGTGGGTAGATCATCTGAGGTGGGGAGTTTGAGACCATCCTGGCCAACATGGCGAAACCCTGTCTCTTGTGAATGAAGACCTTTTCAGAGCTTACTGATCAGGTGCTTCCTACATACACCTAAGCACTTTGTTTGGATGATGTCTTTGAATCCTCAAATCAGCCCTATGAAGGAGGTTTCATTGTTGGTCCCATTTTATAGAGAGAGAACAGAGGCACAGAGAGAAATGATTTGTACAAGGTCATGCAGGTGTCAGAGCTGGGATTTGAACCCAGTCAATTTGGCTCCAGAGCCCATGCCACCAATGAGCTTCCTGTGCTGCTTCTCAGCTCTCAGGAGACAATGTTCAGCTGGCCACCACCTCACAGAACCCTGAGCTTGGGCCATGCTCAGGGGACATAGCCTCTAACTGTGGCCTCACCAAAACCTTCCTCCAACAGACAGGCTGGGAGATGACTCTCAGGGGAGGGCTGTCCAAAGGCTGTCCATGCTGTCCTGCCCTGCAGCCTCAGAGCTCTGACTGCGGGGCAGGCGGATTCTGAAGGCCACCTGCCTCGCCTTGTTTCTTTCTGGTCCCCACTGGGGAACCATCCTGGAAGATCATGCTGGCAAACAGCAGAACAAAATGGTCAGAATGCAGCAATTGCCAGCACATTTAATTCAATTCTTCCAACATTTATGGAGCCTGCTCTGTGACTCAGATGGTCCCAGCCCTTAAAGAGCTTGTGGACAAGTGGAGGGAGGCAGAAATACACACAGAACTTGGACAATACATAAAGATAAATCCCAGAGTGTCGAAGCCAGGATGTGCAGTCCTGTGAAGAGAGAGATTAATACTCAGGGGGGCACCAGGAAGGGTCCCCAGAGGAGGTGGTATTTCTGCCAGATCTCTGAGGACAAGTAAGATTTCAACAGACAAAGGTGCAGGGAAGAGCGTTTTATAAAAAGGGATAAGTAGAGACAAAATCATGGCCAAAGGCGAGGGATTCAGGGAGCGCTGGGGACAGCAAACCGTCCATGTGATGGGCGTGGGCTTTGAGGGGGACAGGGAAGCAAATGCCTGGGCTCAGATCATGGAGGGCTTGATGCCCCCTGCCCCTCTAGGAACCTGGATTTAAACTGTAGGCCATCAGCCATCAAAATAGAGGAGACCCCAAAGGCCATGGGTGCCAGCAATTCCACTTCTAGGAATTACCAACGGCCTTGCTTTCTGCATATGGGAAATGATGGGTGTGTGGGGCCTTTCCTGACATACTATTTGTATTAGCAAAGGCCTGAAAACATCCCAAAAGGCTGTCCATGAGGAGACCGGATACAAGATCATCCAGCACACTATGGAATGCTATGCAGCTGTCAAAAAGAATAAGGCAGCACTGAGTGTACTGACATGGAAAGCTCTCCAAAGGTACTGTGAAGTGAAAACAGCAAGGGGTAGAACAGGGTTAGGGCATCTGTCTTGATTTGGGTTCTCTGAGAAGCAGACCCTTAGATAAGAATTTGAATCTAAGGCCAGGAGCGGTGACTCACATCTGTAATCCTAGTACTTTGGGAGGCCGAGGTGGGTGGATCACCTGAGGTCATGAGTTTGAGACCAGCCTGGCCAACATAGTGAAATCCCATTTCTACTAAAAATACAAAAATTAGCTGGGCATGGTGGCACATGCCTGTAGTCCCAGCTGCTTGGAGGGTGAGGCAGGAGAATTGCTTGAACCCAGGAGGCGGAGGTTGCAGTGAGCCTAGATCATCCCACTGCATTCCAGCCTGGGCAAAAGAACAAGACTCCATCTCAAAAAACAAAACAAAACAAAAAAAGAATTTGAATCTATTTGGGAGGTGAACCCAGGAAGTACAGTGTACGGGTGGGGACACAAGGAGAGCCAAAGAAGGCTGCACAACCTCGCTGTGACACCCAGGCTCAACCCTGCTGGGAACTCTGCTGATATGGTTTGGATGTCTGTCCCCTCCAAATCTCATGTGGAATGGGGTTCCCTGTGTTGGAGGTGGGGTCTGGTGGCAGGTGTTTGGATCATGGGGGCGGATCTCTCAAGAATGGCTTAGCACTATTCCTGTGGTGATGAGTGAATTCTCACTCTGGTAGTTCACCAGAGATCTGGTTGTTTAAAAGGGTATGCACCTCCCCTATCCCCCACACTCCCTCTCTTGCCACGGCTTCACCTTCAGCCGTGATTGGAAGCTTCCTGAGGCCCTCAACAGAAGCAGATGCTGGAGCTATGCTTGTATAGCTTGCAGAACTGTGAGCCAATTAAAGCTCTTTTCTTTATACATTACTCAGCCTCATATTTCTTATAGTGATGCAAAATTGAACTATCACATCTACACTTCAGGTAGAACACATATCTCAGAGTTATCCCATGCAAGGGCAAGGGAGTTGGGGTCCGTATTCTCCACTTCCTTCTGCGATGGCTGTGGGCTGCCCCTAGGGAAATGAACACCCCAGCACTTCCACCCTCCCAATGCAGGCTGAAAGAAAGCCCTCAGCTGGAGAAATGCAGGTTTTTCCAGAAGGAAGTGGTTGGCATAAACCTAACTGAGCTTGAGGTGGTAGAGGCAGGGCACAGACAGCATCTGCTACAGCATGCAGCTACCAATCCTCTAAGAGGGGGCAAAAGAATATTATTCGTATTTGCCTATCAGTGGAAGGGTATCCAAGAAACTAGGAACAGGAACAGGGTGGATGGAAGAAAGAGTAGGAGGAGGACTTTTTATTACGTTTCTTTTTTTCTTTTTTTTTGAGCCAGTCTTGCTCTGTTGCCCAGGCTGGAGTGCAGTGGTGTGATCTCGGCTCACTGCAACCTCTGCCTCCCGGGTTCAAGCAATCCTCCTGCCTCAGCCTCCCTAGTAGCTGGGATTACATGTGCACATCACCATGCCCAGCTAATTTTTGTAATTTTTGTAGAGATGGGGTTTTGCCAGGCTGGTCTCAAACTCCTGACCTCAGGTGATCTGCCCGCCTCAGCCTCCCATAGGATTACAGGCATGAGCCACCGCACCAGGTCTATGTTTCTTTAGAGTTAAAAAAAAAAGTCTTAAAAAATTTGTTTTATTATACTTTAAGTTCTGGGATACATGAAAAAAATAAGTCTTTTAGGCTGTGCGTGGTGGCTCATGCCTGTCATCCCAGCTTTGGGAGGCTGAGGCCAGGAGTTGGAGATTAAGAGTTCGAGGCCAGCCTGACCAACATGCCAAAACTCTGCCTCTACTAAGAATACAAAAGAATTAGCTGGGCATGGCTGCACATGCCTGTAATCCCAGCTATTTGGAAGACTGAGGCATGAGAATCGCTTGAATCCGGGAGGTAGAGGTTGCAGTGAGCCAAGATGGCGCCACCACACTCTAGCCTGGGCATCAGAGTGAGACTGTCTCAAAAAAAAAAAAGCCTTTTATTTGGCAATAGATTTAGATTATTCTAGGTTACAGATAGTACAGAGAGTTCTTGTATAACCCTCACCTGGTTTCCTCTAATGTTAACATTTTACATAACAATAGTACATTTGTTGAAATTAACATTGGTACATTACTATTAACTAAACTCCAGACTTTATTCGGATTTCACCTTTCCATTAATGTCCTTTTTCTGTTTCAGGATCCAATCGAATATATCACATTGCATTTAGTCATTAGAATTTTAATCATGTGAATATATTATCTATTGTAAAAATTTATTTTAAAATATAATAAGCTGCAGGCTCCTGGGAGTCCTAAGGTTTCCCAGCAGGCATGACCTGACTGGGGGTTACCAGATGGCACCTCAGTGCTACACGCCTGGGGAAAGGTGAGCCCAGGCTGTGCAAAGAGCACACAGGGGCTTCTTACTCTGAGGGTTCCCCCAGCACAGGCACTGACTGGTCCCTCTTCCCGCAAAGGCAATGGCAGGATGAAACCTGTGGCAGATGCCTACTGCAAATGCTTGTGACTGCCTACAGGAACAAGCTCAGCTTGGACATGGGCCAAGCAGGAAATATCCGGGAGACGATGCCCGCGGAAGCAGCTCTCGACCAATGACGGATGGGGAGCTGGTGGATAAACATCCCGCCTGCTTAGTCCTCGGGTGCATATAACTCTGCCTTGTGTATTCTGCTTGGTCCTCCAGGGGTCCCTAGTGCAGCTGAGTCCAGCTGTCAACAGGGATAACTGCCTGGATAACGATCCTTGCCCTTCTCCCTGTTCTTCCCTTTCTCATCCCCTACCATAGTTTCCGGGGATTATCTCCCAAACAAACTCCCCACAATCCTTGTCTCAGGGTCTCCAGGAAAACTCAAACTAAGATAAAACCCAAGCCCCCTGGCCTGGCCCCTAAGTCTGACCTTGCCCAGATCCCCGTGTCTCCTTCCTCATCAGCTTCCCACCTGGAAACCACACACAAAGGGCCCTTCAGAGCTTCCAGAACACATTCTGATGTCCCAGACTTCCATGACTTTGCTGGGATTCAAACCCAGGCTGCCTAAGTCCAGAGACCATGCTCTTAACCACTGTCCACATCTTCCTGACTCCAACCACATCCTCCTTGACTAAAGAGCCTCCCTGGCTGCCCTGCCTCCCTGGCATTCAAGGCCTTTGGCAACCTGCCCCTGCCCACTTCTGCAGCAGCATCTCCAGCCCACGCCATTCACTCTTCCCAGGACACACTCCCTCTTGGCTGTCTGTGTGTTTCCTCCACCTTGGTTGGCCTTCTCCTCCCTCGGGTCTGCAGCAAGGCCCAGTGCACACACCACCTTCTCCAGAGGCCCTCTCTGACTTGCTCCTCAACTGACCATAGCTGGTTGCCATATCCTCTACCTGGAATGTTCTCCCTTTCCTTGATTGCCAAGGGAACTCCTATTCATCTCAGTGGCTGGGCCCAAATGCCCTTTCTTCTGACTCTTGGGGGGCACATGGTGCTCGAGTCACCCCTCTAGCAACTCTGGAGTCTTCTTTCCCACACTGTGAGCCCCTCGAGGGCAAATGCATTTCTAAGTCATGACCATATGCCCAGCTCAGAGCCTGGTATACAGCAGGTGCTAAATAAAAGCCAGGTGAATGAATGGATGAACAACGTAAGAAGAAGTGAATGACCATTTAGAATCACATTTTAAAGGGGAACACCATTCCCTGAAGGTCAGCAGTACTCCAGCCCCGATGCAATCATGGCTCACTGCAGCTTTAAACTCTGGCCTCAAGCGGTCCCCCAATCTCAGCCTTCCAAGGAGCTGGGACTACAGGCATGTGCCACAACACCCTGCTAATTTTTTCACTTTTTGTAGAGACAGGGTTCTTGCTATGTTGTCCTGGCTGGTCTCAAACTCCTGGCCTCAAGTGATTCTCCCACCTCAACCTCCCAAAGGGCATTATTACTTCTGATTGAAAGATGAGGAAACTGAGGCTCTAGTTCCTCTGGTAAGTTGCAGAGCTAGGATACGAACCTGGGTCTGTTGGACTCCTGCAGGCTTCCCACTGTCCCCCACACCCCTACTCTAGAAAACTGGGGCACAGAGGTTGCTGACTGGTCCTCATTGGGCCCCTAACTCACTACATCATCTAAGGCTGGGCCCTGCTAATCTCTGGGCCTGTTTCCCTGTGTACTGAAT
>NW_012121820.1:17514530-17524154 GCF_000951035.1 Colobus angolensis palliatus
GGGTTTCACCATGTTAGCCAGGATGGTCTCAATCTCCTGACCTCACAATCCACCTGCCTCGGCCTCCCAAAGTGCTGGGATTACAGGCATGAGCCACCATGCCCGGCCTTCAAGGGTGAATTTTTCACTGCCACCCAACTCCCCACCAAGGAGAGGGGCTGAATGGGTGGAACAGGGGGCTGAATGCTCTCCTTATGGCCCCAGCTTCCAACAGCAAATGCTGCAGTTAGAGCCCGCAGCTCCAGACTCCTGGTGGCACCGATACTTTCCTTGGATCACTGCCTCAGCACCTTTGAAGAAGCATCGCTGCACCCCAGGGGCTGCTCTTACCTTGGGCCCTGCTCTCAGGGACCAGCCTGGCATGGTTTCTTGGTCTCCCCTTTCTGGAGGTCCCCAGCCTGGAGTCCATGTGGGCCTGGATGTCCTAACATAGGTGTGTAACCATTGGGGCACCCTCACTCCACTCTCTCCCCAACTCCCTATTTAACAGGCACCAGGTCCTTCTATGGTGGCAGTGCCCAACACCCTAACCCAGTCCTGGCTCCCCTCCCCACGTTCTCTGCACGGTTGGATCCTATCAGCTCTGGTCCAACCAGTCCCCAGCCCGCTCCAGCCTCCCTGCCCCATCCACCATCATTATTAAAATAGCACACGCCTAGGATGTGTTCAAAGAATAGTAAGTCTCCCTCCCACCAAGGCACCCCATGTGTACTCCCTGGAATTTCTCATGTGGTCTGCCAGAAATGTCCCAGCCTCCCTCGCATGTGTACATAATATTTAGAATAACTAACACACTGCCTCATGATGTATCAGACTCTGTTCTAAGCACCTTATGTATGTTAACTCACTTTCACCCTCAGCAGCCCCTTGAGACAGTTGGCTGCTAGCAACATCTCCATTTTGCTGGCGAGGAGACTGAGACACTGAGAATAAGTAACTTGCCCAAGGTCACGGAGATGGGATTTGAACCCAGGCCGTCTAAGTCCAGAGTCCATACTCTTAACCACTATCCACATCTTCCTGACTCCAATCTCCTCTTCCTTGACTAAAGGGCCTCCCCAGGCTGCCCTGCTCCCCTGGTATTCAAGGCCTTTGGCAACCTGCCCTTGCCCACTTCTGCGGCAGCATCTCCAGCCCACGCCATTCACTCTTCCCAGGATACACTCCCTTCTGGCTGTTTGTGTGTTTCCTCTGCCTTGATTGGCCTTCTCCTCCCCCAGGTCTGCAGCAAGGCCCAGTGCACACACCACCTCCTCTAGAGGCCCTCCCTGACCTGCTTCTCAACTACCCTCTCGACCGCAGCTGCCTCCCTCCAGGAGGCTCCAAACCGTGCAGAGGCTGCTAGATCATCTGGACTCTGTACTGGAATGAGGGTCCCCATGGGACTGGTGGGCTCTGCACAAGCTGCAATAGCAGCTTACTCATTTTTGTCTCTGCTTCATTCATTCATTCATCCATCCAACAAATATTTGTAAACATCTCCCATGGGCTAGGGCAGTGCTTGCTAAGAGAGCTGTCTTGTGGGGAAGACTGACGTCATACACAGAAACACCATCTATGCGTGCCCATCCTCTCTGCTCCCTGAATTCCACTCCACCCCCTCATACACGGTCTCTCATAGAGGAGCTTTCAGAAAAAGCTCGCTGGAAGGGGAGATGGATGAAATAGGATCTGATCTATGTGGGATTTTTTCAGGAGTGGAGGGATGTGACAGTCGCAGCCTATCTGCTCGAGACGCCTCCTTTACAACGAGGTGGTCTAGTGCCTGGGGATGGTACCTTCCAGGGGAACAGCCTGCAGCCTGTATTGGTGCCTCTCAGGGACTTTGGGGGTAACCACAGGCCTCTATGTCCCCCTCTGGCATGCCCTGCCCCTGAGTTCCACTACCTGGGGCTCTGCAGCTGTCCTGACACACTGACCCTGAGTTCACCCTACCATAGACCTACAGGAACTCTTAGGAATCACCAAATCCAACCTCCATTGTACAGATGGGGAAACTGAGGTTTAGAGGGGACACCTGACACTGGAAGGTACAGTCAATTTGTGATAGCCAGCCTCCAAGGTGTCCCCTGATGAGTCTCGTCTCCTGGTATTCACAGCCTTGAATGGTCAGTCTCCTCCCATACTGACTAGGGTTGACCCGGGTAACTAATAGGATATTGTGGGAATGACAGCATGTGACATTCAGAGCTAGATTATAAAAGATACTGCAGTTTCCAACTTGCTGTTCTGGATCTCTTGCTCTGGGGGAAGACATCTACTGTGTTACAAAGGCGCTCAAGCAGCCCTATGTGGCCTCCTGCCATCAGCCCTATAAGTGAGCTTGGAAGCAAATCTTCCAGCCCCAGTCAAGCCTTCAGATGGCTTCAGCCCTAGCTGACATCCTGACTGCAACCTAATGAGAGATCCCTGAGCCAAGACCACCTAGCTAAGCTGGTCCTAAATTCTCGATCTACAGAAACTGTGTGATAACATGTATTTAGTGTTGTTTTAGGCTGCTAAAGTTGTTTTGCAGCAATAGATAAGCAATACAAATTTCCTCTGGAAACACATTGAGTTTGCTTGTATACTTCCAGAGATGGGTAAACCACTACCTCACAAAGCAGTCTGTTCTACCACTGGGCAGCTCAGACTATCTGTCTCCTTGAGGTTTCTTCCTTGGTCCCACCTTTGCCCTCTGGGATGATAGGTAACACAAGCTCCCTTGGCCCTTGGCTGGCCACACAAGGATTGCATCCTGCTATGGTTTGAATGTTTGTCCTCTCTAAAATTCATGTTGAAATTTAATTGCCATTGTGACAGTCTTGGGAGGTAGGACTTTTAAGATGTGTTTAGGTCATAAAAGCTCTGCCTCATGAATGCTATTGCAGGAGTGGGTTCACCTCCTCTTTCCACTGTTTCTCTCTCTCCCTTTGACTTTCTGCCATGTGATGCCTTCCACCATGTATGACATAGCAAGAAGGCCCTCACAAGATGCCAGCACCTTGATCTTGGACTTCCCAGCCTACAGAACTGTGAGCCAATTCATTTCTGTTCATTATATATTACCCAACCTGTGGTATTCCGTTACAGCAGCACAAAATGGACTAAGACACATCCCCTCTGGCCATCTCTTCTTCTGCCAGCTACATAGCCCTGGGCAAATCCACCCCTCTTTCTGTCCTCTTTTCTCAGAGGACAAGGCTCCAGGTTTCTACCCACTCTGTGCTCTCTTTAAGCCATGTTCTAGATTATCACAGAGTTGAGTGGCAAAGAGGAAGTAATACCAGCTACAGAATCCAACACACCCAGGCTAAAATCCCAATTCCTCCACCATCTGTGTGAACTTTGAGTATGTTTCTTCCCCTCTCTGAGCCACTGTTAAGATGAAGGTAGTAACAGAGGGTGACTAGGAGGAGTAAATGAATTACTGTATTTAATTTTTTTTTTTTTTTTTTAACGAGGCAGGGTCTTGCCCTATCACCCAGGCTGGAGTTTGTGATGATAGCCACCACAGCTTGGGATTCCTGGGCTCAAGAAATCCTCCTGCTTCAGCCTCCCAAGTAGCTGGACTACTGGCATGCACCATCATGTCCAGTTAATTTTTTAATATTTTGTAGAGACAGGGTCTCACTGTGTTGCCCAGGCTGGTCTTGAACTCCTGGGTTCAAGCAGTCCTCCCATCTTGACCTCCCAAAGTGCTGGGATTACGTTATGAGCCACTGCCTGAATTACTGTAATGATGATGATCGCAGTAGTAACAGCAACTGTTTCATTCATTAGGTACACATGATCCACTAGACGCTTGACACACATTAGCCCATTTAACAAACCCGAAATCTAGATGAGATTATGCCTTTTTTTTTTCATTTATAGAGAAGGAAACTGAGTCCAGAGAAGCAAAGTGACTTGCCCAGTTGGTAAGTGGTGGAGATGAGATTTGAACCCCAAATGACTCTGACCAGGTTAAGGAATATCCTGAGTAACAGGAAGTTCCTTTTTGTCAGCCTATTCCCATCAGTAGAACCCTGGCAGGGAACCTGGGGCCAGGTTTGCATTTGCACTGACTTGGTGGCCCTCCCACTGGCATGACATGTGTCTTCCTGGCCCTGCTCATTTGCAGTTGTGAATGGTTTCACAATTCATCTACTGAATAGAGATGTAGCATGAACCAACACCCCCAACCCTGGCCCTGCCACTGTCTCCAGCTTTCTCTCACACCTCACTCCCAGTCACTCCCTTGGCTCCAGCCACACTGGTTTTTCTGATCCTTCAACTCACCAAGCACTTTCCTGCCTCAGGGCCTGCACACTGGCTGTACCTCTTTCTAGAATACTTTTCCCAATTCAGATCTTGGCACAGATATCACCTCCTCAGGGAGGCCTTCCCTGATTCTTCAGTCTACAGTGGGTGCTCCCTCTTTTTCTCTTTCACAGCAGTCTGTGTGTTTTGTAAAACTCATCTCTGTCAAAAGTGGTCTTCATTTATGTGCTTATTTCTGCTGCCCTCTTCCCAGATTGTGAGCTCTGCCAGAGGGGAGAGACTGACCTGTCTTATTCAAGGCTGTGTCCCCAGCGCTAACCATGATGCTGGCACCCAGCAGCTGCTCAGGGACTCTTTGTCAGACGAATGAACATGAACTTCCTTGCTCAGCACTAGGGCACTGGGGGAGAAGCAGGAAGGGTGACGTTGCAAACCCATTCTGCAAGTGAGGCCACACAGCCCGGGAGGGAAAAGCGACCTGCCTGGGGTGACACCAGGGCTAAGCAGCAGCACGTCGCAAAGACTGGTCGCTCGCCTCTCAGTTCAGAGCCCCTCCTCAGCCAGGACTGTCTGGACCCGCCAGGGAGGCAGCTGGAGGCTAATTGATATTCTGCCCGGGACTGCCTGGAATGGAATAAAATATTTATCTGTGGCTGGAGGTTTGCAGAGGACATTTAAGATGGATCGCGTTTTCATGTGCCTATGAAATCTAATTGGATTCATTATAGGATATTTGGTTTCTCGGAATAAGCACATCATTTTCTCAGGGAGCGGCAGCCTCTGCCGCCCAGGATTGGATGGGTGCTGTTTTGGCCTCAGGCTGCCCAATTGGCCGGGGCCAGGTTGGGTCTCTGGTTGCTGGGCAGTGTGTGTGTGTGTTGGGTGTGGGGGGGCAGTGGCAGAAGGAGTCTGACTGGCCTCTCTGTGGGATGGCCTGATTTCCTCTGAGGTTCCCAGCCACAGAAAGCCAGTTCTTCCGGCAAAGGGAGGGATTCCTCAAGAAAGCACATTGACCCTCACCTCCCATTCCCCTCTGGCCCCTCAGCGCCCAATGACAGCTGCCTGGTGGCCTCCAAAACATCTCGAAACTCCGCACCTGGTTTTCATCGCCATTGCCAAAGGCAGCCCCTCCTCTCACTCCCATTCCCCTGCACCAGGCACGTCATTGGTCTCCCGCCCCGAGATTCCCCCCACTCCAGAGTGCGACAGATCTTCCTAAAGTATACGTTTCAAGTTCTGCCTCCCACTTTCCATACGAACAAAGGCAAGCCTCTTCCCTGACCCCCAGCCTCAGTTTCCCCATCAGAAAGGAAGGAGTTGGGCTGCAGCGTTCCCACGCCCACCCAACCCCCTCAGGCCCCAAATGCCATTTTCATAGAAAATATTTTGTAATGTCCCCTTTTATTCTCCTGAAATAAAATTCATAGATCATATTACCTACCTGCACACATAATTTAAAAACATGCAATGCCCTAACTGAAATATAAAGGAGAAGTGAAAGGAAAGTAATTTATAATACGACTCATATTGTAAAGCATAATGCTGGGACACAACTCGTCAAGAAGGCGTAATGAGGGAATCAGATGCCAGCACCTACACACAGAATCCGTGACAGTTACAAATGCAGACAGAGAAAGATGTGCTGTTGAATCAGCTGCTCAAATATCACTGGTACCACAAGCTAGAGGGATGATCCTTCTAAAATGGTGACCAACTCTTGGTAATATTCTGAACCAACAGAAGAAGCACATGCGTTCTTTGGCATTCATGACATTTACATTCCTGGTATATTAAAAACTGGGTAAAAAAGTACTTCATGCTTGTATACGAAATACAGTGAGGGTCCAGGATCTGGGAGTTACAAACAGGTTTTTTTGTTTGTTTCGGTTTGGTTATTTTTGCCTACAGGAATGGCTGGCAGGACATTTGAAAGTTACATGGAATGCAGCTGGGACAATTCTTCACTGTGAAAGTTTGGCCTGAACGTTACCAGTTTCCTGCCCTCTAAACGCTAGTAGCCCCTGCTCAGTTACTGTGGTAACAAAAATAGCCACTGGGAGGCGCTGCCTTGCCCTTGAGAGCCTCAGGACTACAGCCTGACTAGCAGATTCAGAGCTCACCACCAGCTCTATTTCCTGCACTTGTGGCAGACATAACTAATGGAAACCTCACTTTCTCACTGATGGGATAAGGCCTGGAATCCTCGAATCTGCACTCTATGCAACCCACTGGAATTATCTCATGAGTTGAAACTTGAAACTCATTCAACTCTTACAAATACTTACAGAATTTGACAGAGCTAACTGTAGGGTCTGTGAGGTTCTTTAGCTTCACTTTCATAAGGCTCCAGGCTTCCCTGCCCCTCCCCAGCTCAAGGCCCACCCATAGCTCCCCAGTGCTGGCAGCAGGCAGCTCTGTCCCTTGGCTGGCCATTCCCAGCTCTCTCTGGGTTGGTCCAACAATGACAGACACAGGCAGAGAACTTCAGAGATTGCAAAGCAGGCATGATCTTATTTTTTCTTACACAGAATGTGAGGCAGGCAGAGCAAGGGTATGGGTCTCATTTTATAGATAAGGAAACCAAGGCTCTTCAGGTGGAAGTGACTTGCCCAGGTCACAGAGCTAGGAAGTAGTCAGCACTGGAACCCAATTCTCTTGAATGTAAAGCCCTCATCTTGTCCAGCCTGTGCTTTTTATGTTTTTTTTTCTTTTTTTTTTTTTTTTTTTTTGTTGTTGGTTGTTGTTTGTTTTTTGAGACAGAGTCTCACTCTGTTGCCCAGGCTGGAGTGCAACCTCCAGCAACTTCCTGGCTCACTGCAACCTCCGCCTCCTGGGTTCAAGCAATTCTTGTGCCTCAGGCTCCCAAGTAGCTGGGACTACAGACGTGCACCACCATGCCCAGCTAATTTTTGTATTTTTGGTAGACATGAGGTTTTGCCTTGTTGCCCAGACTGGTCTTGAACTGCTGACCTCAAGTGATCCGCCTGCCTCAGCCTCCCAAAGTGTTGGGATTACAGGCGTGAGCCACCGCGCCTGGCCAGCCTGTGCTTTTTAGCCTTGCTGTGTCTCAGGTAATCCAAGCTCCAGTCACAGCCAGCCACACGTTATTCCCCAGCAACTCCCATCACACCCAGGAACCACAGCATAGTGGCTGAGAATGTGGGAGCTAGAGTCAGACTGTATCTGGCTGACTTCAAATCCTGACTCTACCATTTGGAGCTGTGTGACCTTGGGCAGGTTACTCAACCTCTCTGGTTTCCATTTCCTCATCTATAAATGGAGGTAATGGTATCTATCTCACAGAGCTGTTAAAGGGGGTTAAATGAGGCAATCACATAGAACATTCAGCATAGCGTCTAGCAAGCAATAAGAGTTTAAGGGATCTTGGCTGGTATTATTGCTTTCACAGCTCCTGCCACCTGATGTGCTCTTCTCTATGGCTGTGTTAGTAATACCTTCTCTAATAAACATCACTCCTTTGACCCCACCACCTCCACCAGACTGATCTTACCTCACCCTGATTCCTAGCAAATTTTATCAGTGTTTCCATTTTTGCCAAGAGTTACTCCATACCTCCATGCCTTTGCCCATGCTGTTCCCTCTGGGTGGAATGCTTTTCCCATCTTGCCTCCTAGCCTAACACTTACATTTTTAAGTAGGACTTCCTCCAGAAGGCCTTCCCTGAGACACACAGACTGGATCAGGAATCTCTTCTTGGGTCCCACAGCCCTTGGTTCTCTCTAACACACCAGAGTTGTCACTGGACATCAAGAACAGAGAGAATTTTGAACCCCCAAATTAGCAAATACGTGTTTTTTCAAACATATATGTAACATTTACAAAAATTGGCAAAGTTTTTTTGTCGCCCAGGCTGGAGTGCAATGGCACAATCTTAGCTCACCGCAACCTCTGCCTCCCGGGTTCAAGCGATTCTCCTGCCTCAGCCTCCTGAGTAGCTGGGATTACAGATGCCTGCCACCATATCTGGCTAATTTTTGTATTTTGGTAGAGACAGGGTTTCACCATGTTGGCCAGGCTAGTCTTGAACTCCTGACCTCAGGTGATCCACCCGCCTCGTCCTCCCAAAGTGCTGGGATTACAGGTGTGAGCCACCACGCCTGGCCTACTCTGCCAAGTTTTAAGCTACAAAGCAAATCTCAGCAAATACCAAGGAAACAATGCCGTAACAAAAGATAACTGAAAATGACCCCATATGTTTGAAATTTAAAAAACTTCTATTTCGAAATAACTCATGGGCTGAGGAAGAAACCAAAAGGAAAATAAGAAAAGACTTAGAAATGAATGATAATGAAAATATAACATATCAAAATTTGTGGGATGCAGCTAAAGCTGTATCTAGAGACACATATAGTCTTCAGTGCTTATATTAAAAAAAAGAAAAAGAAAAAAACAGATTGAAAAGTAATATGATAACTTCAAAAGTTAGAAAAGAAACACCAAAATAAATCCAAAGAAGGGAGAAGGGCGGGAGTGCCTGCCAATTTCCACATATGCCTCCCTTAGGTCTCTGGGGAGTATCTCTGGGTCCTGCAGGCTGGCCAGGGCATGACACGGGAGGGTTGTTAGTGAATGTCAGTTGAATGCATGCTCTGGATAGACTAGTTTTGGTTTCTCAAGTTGGGTTCCTAGAACCCCTGAATTAGGACTCACCCGAGTCTAAATGGAGTGAGACCCCAGAATTTACATTTTCTAACAAGCTGTCAGGCAAGTCCGTGTGTACTGGTCCTTACCCCCATGGCAAGGGAGTACAGGGCTGCCTCAGGGAAACTTACAAGGTCAGGCATGTCTATTAAGGGAACCCGCCCTTCCTCTTAGGGACCTTCCTCTCCACTGATGTTTTTGTTACCAGCTCCATACCACTTAGAGATAATCATGTCCCAAATCTAAGCCTCAGCTTACTTGCCTGGAATATGGGAATAAAGATGGTTCTTCCTCTGCAACTTAGGTGCCTCAAGGTTTTTCTTCCCAGAGACTCCTCCCTGAGGCACAGGTCAGCTTCCTGCTCCAGGGTGGGTTGTCACTCTTTAAAAGGGCACAGCTCTCAAAAACCACTCTCCCTCTTCTGAATCATTTGAATGCAACCGCCCTCAGAGGGCAGGCAGGGCTCGTTATGGTCCGTGTTTTATAGATGGAGAAACTGAAGCTAAGTAAGGCTGCCTTCAGGGTGAGAAGTCAATAGGCCCCTGGAATCACTCCCAGAGGAAGATGAAAAATTCCATCTATCCCTCATGATATATGTGGTATGTATGTGGTGTGTGTGTGTGTGGGGCTGTGTGTGTGTGTGTATGTGGTATGTATGTGGTGTGTGTGTGCATGTGGTGTGTGTGTATGTGGTGTGTGTGTGTATGTGGTGTGTGTGTG
>NW_012121820.1:17528504-17529107 GCF_000951035.1 Colobus angolensis palliatus
GTGTATGTGTGTGGTGTGTGGTGTGTGTGTGGTGTGTGGTGTGTGTGGTGTGTGTGGTGTGTGGTTGTGTGTGGTGTGGTGTGTGTGGTCTGTGTGTGGTGTATGTGTGTGGTGTGTGTATGGTGTGTGTGGTGTGTGTGTGGTGTGTGTGTGTGTTGTGTGTGGGTGTGTGTGGTGTGTATATATGTGTTGTGTGTGTATGTGTGTGTTGTGTGTGTATGTGTGTGTTGTGTGTGTATGTGTGTGTTGTGTGTGGTGTGCGTTGGTGTATGTGTGTGTTGTGTGTGTTGTGTGTGGTGTGCGTTGGTGTATGTGTGTGTTGTGTGTGATGTGTGTGTGGTGTATATGTGGTGAATGTGTGTTGTGTGGTGGGTGTGTAGTGTGTGTGTGGTGTGTGTGGTATGTGTGTGTGGTGTGTGTATGGTGTGTGTGTGGGGTGTGTGTGTAAGGTGTATGTGTGGAGTGTGTGGGGGTGTGCGTGGTGTGTGTGTGGTGTGTGTGGTGTGCATTGGTGTGTGTGTGTGGTGTGTGTGTATGTGTGTGGTGTATGTGGTGTGTGTGTGGTGAATGTGTGTTGTGTGGTGAATGTGTGTTGTGTGTTGT